>NC_042997.1:43982014-43999514 GCF_006345805.1 Octopus sinensis
ATTCCGAAGTTATCTGGAGACGGTGGTTGAAGCCAATGGCGATTTTATTGAATAAATTTACTCTTTAGTATTTCAAGATATTTTTCATGTAATTTTGGTAAATGCATCTGTTAAAATGAAGTGTCAGTGTTATTTTCATTTTTGAGTAATTTAGACGACAGTTTATTCACCGTACCGTGTATATTGGTTTCAAATTTTGGCACAAGGCTAGCAATATATATATTAGCACACCGGGTAAAATATATAGCGGTATTTCGTCCGTCTTTATATGGTTCCGGGTTCAGTACCGCTGCGTGTCACCTTGGGCAAGTGTCTTCTACTATAGCCTCGGGCTGACGAAAGCCTTGTGAGTGGATTTGGTAGACGGAAACTGAAAGAAGCCCGTCGTATATTATGTGTATTTATTTATGTATGTGTGTGTGTTTGTCCCCCAAAATCGCTTGACAACCGATGGTGGTGTGTTTACGTTCCCGTAACTAAGCGGTTCAGCAAAACAGACCGATAGAATAAGTACGGTGCTCCAGCATGGCCGCAGTCAAATGACTGAAACAAATAAAAGAATAAAAGTATATCTATATATATAAAACTGTAGTTGTGTGAGTGTCTGTCTCCTACGATTTAGATTCCTAACTCCTCCCACATTTTGCGGTGCAGTTTAACCAAATTCGGGTATCTTATAGTCGTGATTAATATCGAGCCCGTCTGGCTATTAGCGCGCGTCTACGATGAGTCTACGATTTTAAAAATAATTTAACATCATTTTTTATTCCATTTTAATGCATAATTTTTCGTGTATCGATGGCGGCGGAGTTGGCGTCCACGCTCAAACACCTGCACCTGTGTTTGCTTCTCCCCCTTCTTCCCTCCCTCGTGAAGCTGTGGGGAAGGGAGTGTAAGGAAATCAACGTCGTAATGCGTTGTCAAGGAGACCAGCGTTCTTTTAGAACAACGACTTCATGGCTTGAAGACACCAAAACAGAAATGGCTAAGAAAGCCCGAATTGGCATCTATAAAGGAAGTAACTCTCTAAAAAATGCTTATATAGTTATTTCCCTTACAAACCCGAGCAACGCCGGGCGATACTGCTAGTATTTATATATATTCTTTTCTTCTTTTATTCTTTTACTTGACTGCAGACATGCTGGAGCACCGCCTTTAGCCGAGCAAATCGCCCCCAGGACTTATTCTTTGTAAGCCTAATACTTATTCTATCGGTCTCTTTTGCCGAACCGCTAAGTTACGGGGACGTAAACACACCAACATCGGTTGTCAAGCGATGGTGGGGGGACAAATACAGAAACACAAATACACACATACATACATACATACATACATACATTATATATATAAATAAATATATATATATATATATATATATATATATATATATATATATATATATATATATATATATATATATATATATATATATATATATATATATATACATATATATACGACGGGCTTCTTTCAGTTTCCGTCTACCAAATCCATTCACAAGGCTTTGTCGGCCCGAGGCTATATTAGAATACACTTGCCCAAGGTGCCATGCAGTGGGACTGAAGCCGGAACCATGTGGTTAAGAAGCAAGCTACTTACCACACACCAATATATGTATATTTTTCGTAATAGTAATCTTTTACCTGTTTTAGTCATTGGACTGTGGTCATGCTGGGGCACCGCTTTGTAGATTTAGTTGAACAAATTGACACCGGTATTTTAAGTCTTGTACTCATCTTACTGTCTCTTTTGTCAAACCGCTAAGCTATGGAGGTATATATACGATTGTCTTCCGTCTATGAAATTCATTCACTAGGTAATGTTCGGCCAGGGGTTAGAATAGAAGACATTCGCCAAAGGTGCTGCATTGTGGAACTGAACCCGAAACCACGTAGTTTGGGGTAGGGGAATAGTCGAAACCACACAGCAATGATTTGTAAATCTTGAACTAATATTGTCCGATGTGTTCTTCATTTTGTAAGATGTTTGATTTGTGATATTCATCCCGACTTAAACGTGAGAGAAACTCTCAGATTGGCTTTTGGCTTCTGAGATGTGATACACAACCTGGATTCACTGCTCGAATAAAAATCTTTTGTGTACTCCTTTTACCCTGATTTTTCTTGTTAACGACTTGTAATATTTTTGGGTGACGTCAGATATAGGTCACTAGTGCTGATTAAAGAATTAGGATGGGATATATAAAATAAGTTGAACTATGAATGATATGGACTAGTGTTTCCTGAGCGCTTTCTTTTTTCACCCAACGCTCCTTTCATGACGTAAACAAGTATAACCAATCTCGTGTTAGTCGGCGGTTAAACTATACACATATTTCCGAAAACCTTGAAATCCAGATTTACTAAGACTATCCAGAGACAATATTGTGATTCTAAATAAATATATCGGAATGTAGGGCAGGATTCATGACAGACGAACTGTAGACAGGAACTTCGTTGTGGGCTAGCTAGGAAGTTGGTCAGCAGCGAAAGGGTCTTCCGGTGAGAGAAGAACAACAAAAGAATGTCAGCTGTGAGTGTTAAACGAATCTGAATGAATTAAACAGAAATAACTGGCGACTTAAGCCCCGATGTTCGTAAAGTAATAAACGTTTGATAAATGCATTCTCGTCTCCACTACTTTGCTTGCGTATAGCTTAAAGCTATAGGAGAATGTTAATGTAGAAGACTTATTTAATTAGATAGGAAGTAGAATATCTTCATCGGGAGATTTATGATCTACATTTGCTAAGAGGACCAAGAGCCAAATGGTATCTTCTCACTGGTGCTTGTGCTATCAATAATGCATCAGTCAATAGTCAATCTTGTAACAGTTAGGCGCAGGAGTGGCTGTGTGGTAAGTAGCTTGCTAACCAACCACATGGTTGCGGGTTCAGTCCCACTGCGTGGCATCTTGGGCAAGTGTCTTCTGCTATAGCCCCGGGCCGGCCAATGCCTTGTGAGTGGATTTGGTAGACGGAAACTGAAAGAAGCCTGTCGTATATATGTATATATATATATATATGTGTGTGTGTGTTTGTCCCCCTAGCATTGCTTGACAACCGATGCTGGTGTGTCTACGTCCCCGTCACTTAGCGGTTCGGCAAAAGAGACCGATAGAATAAGTACTGGGCTTACAAAGAATAAGTTCCGGGGTCGATTTGATCGACTAAAGGCGGTGCTCCAGCATGGCCGCAGTCAAATTACTGAAACAAGTAAAAGATAAAAGATAAAAGAGAGTAAGAGTTAGTAATGATGTACGATGAAATCAACGAGTATTGCTGAGCGGAGTCCAAATTTCCAATTGAGTGTGAGTTAGCAGCTATCGGGGATTATGCTCAACATCTGAGTCACACTGCACGAAAATAAAAGTTTTATATGTCGTTCTTATTGCCTACTTCACTTCTGTTGCTACATGTGATTTTTGTTTTGGCTGATGTCAAGAACTTGTGCTATTAAAAAGAAAAATACTGTGATATATAAAATAATAAATTAAGGTATGGTTTCTCAACGGAAGCCATATGGCCCCGTGGGGGCCATGAAACATTTCTTGGTGGCCACAACGCTAAGTTTGAAAAATAGGGAGCCACAGGGGCCTACGGGTGTAGGGGGAGGGTACAGAAAATTTAGGAATCATAAAATATTAACATGTAGGTATGTATTTTTATCTGTAAAATGCACGTGACACACATACATATTAGAAACATGTGTATATGCGTTTATAATTATGATGGATCATAATTTTCTATTACACTCATATATGTACCTGAAGAACACATGTTAGAATATTAGATTTTGAGTGTTGTATCAGGTCATCCCATAAGTTCTGACCGATTTTACCTTTTTTAAAAATTGAATGAAATTTAATAGTATTTTAGAATGTCTAATAGAATTAAAAAATATTTTTATGCATTTGTGTACATTTAAGCCAATTAAATATTATTTTACAGAATAATAGAATTAAAATTTCTTTGATTAAAACCCTTTCTAACTTGGAAGTATCCAAAGAGCATTTAAGGCACATAATGCTTTATGAGTACAAAAAAGAAAGCTCTGCAGCCGAAGCGACTCGAAACATACACCCAGTTTATGGGAAAGAATGCTTGAATGAAAGAACTTGCAGAAGATGGTTTGCAAAATTGAGAAGTGGAGATTTCAGCCTTGAAGATGAAGATCGAACACGACGTCCAGTTGAGTTTGATGATAAGCTCCTTGAGGCATTACTTGAAGAAAATCCTGCATTATCAGTAGAAGAATTGGCAATAAAGCTTAGTTCAAACCATACAACTGTTCATCGTCATCTTCAACAACTTGGAAAGGTTCCTAAACTTGGAAAATGGGTGCCTCATGAAATGTCCGAAAGCAAACGCAAATCCCGTGTTGACATCTGCTCTTATCTCCATACTCGTAAACTCATTTCACCCTTTTTGGATAGACATGTGACTAGTGACGAAAAATGGATCTTGTATAGAAATGTTAAACGTGGAAATGTTAAACAGTGGCTTGGTAAAAGGGAAAAAGCTCGACCACAACCGAGAAGGGAACTTCGTGGTTCTGCTGTCTATCAGGTGGGATTGCAAAGGAGTAATTCACTTTGAATTGTTACCACGTAATGCAACAATCAATGCTCAAGTCTACTGTCAGCAATTAGAGGGTTTGAACCAAGCTTTGAAGAAAAAAAAAAAGACCCGCTTTAGTGAATCAAATAGGCAAAGTTCATTGCGAATTGGGGACAAGGGAGAAAGGCTTGTAGCGAGACCTATTTCTGTTGTGGCATTTTGTAGTCGACTAGCCTTAAATAGGCTCCACTCGTTTTCTTTAATGATTGGTCATTTGACCAATCATATGAGTTTGGAGTATTTGGTTGAGTTCTGTATTTTGATTGGTCGAGTTTTGCGCGGAATATGGATCTCGAATCTAGTCATGTTCTGCGTAATACCTTTTAAATAACTAACTTGAACCCTCGCCTATTTTTGCCTATATATAACCTTAACAAAAACCTCTTCGAGAGACAGGTGAGAGAATTCCCAGCGGACGATTCGTGATGTCTTCCAGCTGTTATAACGAAGCACTTTTAACCAACGACGGCCAGAGTTGAATTTTCCAAATGATAGATGAATCATACAACCACCAGAATCCGCGCTGTGTTTATTTGGTCCACTGCATAATTTAGCAGAAGAATCAAGTCTCGCTGTTATTTTGAAGTCTGTTTCTTGTTTCATTTCCACGAGTTGAAACGCAGCACATGTTACATAATGGCATGCAACATTCCGTAGTAAACCACGAGAGACTTTATAACCACACCAGTTAAAGGCTCAGTAAAGATGGTCACACAACTACCACTCTGTTTCTCTCAAAGATTTTCTGTCAATGTCTGTAAAATTTGCACACAAAAATATGCACACATACACTCCATGCATTTTCTATATGTTAAGATTCCGACATTAAATAGCATTGTTTATTCTGTCACGTTGCACTATTGGCATGAGGGTTCCGGTTGATCCGAATCAACGGAACAGCCTGCTCGTGAAATTAACGTGTAAGTGGCTGAGCACTCCACAGACACGTGCACCCTTAACGTAGTTCTCGGGGATTTTTCAGCGTGACACAGAGAGTGACAAGGCCGGCCCCCAGGAAGTAAGAGTGAGAGAAAGTTGTGGTGAAAGAGTACAGCAGGGATCACCACCATCCCCTGCCGGAGCCTCGTGGAGCTTCTTTTTGGGTGTTTTCGCTCAATAAACACTCACAACGCCTGGTCTGGGAATCGAAATCGCGATCCTATGACTGCGAGTCCGCTGCCCTAACCACTGGGCATAACTTGTATAGAGTTATAGAGTAACAGTTGATAAGAATATTAATCTGTGTGTGTGTGCGTGTGCGTGTGTTTGCGCGTGTGCGTGTGTGTGTGCGCATTCAATTTCGAAGACGACATCCCCAGACAACCCGACGATATCGTTAGGACGTACGTTAGACAAAATTAAACACAAAACATGGAACGAATCTTTATCAGACTTAAAAATAACGCGTCTACATTAGTAAATGTTAGATGTTTGTTGTTCAAATTCCCCAACTACTTCTACTACTACTACTACTACTACTACTACTACAACTACTACTACTACTACTACTACTACTACTACTACTACTACTACTACTACTACTAATAATAATAATAATAATAATAATAATAATTTATTTCTTTACTACCCACAAGGGGCTAAACACAGAGGGGACAAATAAGGACACACAAACGGATTAAGTCGATTACATCGACCCCAGTGCGTAACTGGTACTTAATTTATCGACCCCGAAAGGATGAAAGGCAAAGTCGACCTCATAATAATAATAATAATGATGATGATAATAATTCGTTCGTTTATTGGCCACAAGGGCTAACAAAAATCAATTAAAACATAAAGGGACAAAACACAGGGCGAAAGTTACAAAGGGTTTTGTCCGTTTGAAAAAGGTCCGTGTACAAAAGCAGGATAACAACGAAATGTAAGTAACAATTAAAACTCCCAATAGGGGGAGGCACTTCGAAAAGGTTACTCGTGGAGAAACCCATTAAAGCCACGGGAGCCTGGATAATAAATAATAATAATAATCATAATTTCAAATTTTGGCATAAGGCCAGGAAGTTTGGGGTACTCTTTTACTCTTTTACTCTTTTACTTGTTTCGGTCATTTGACTGCGCCCATGCTGGAGCACCGCCTTTAGTCGAGCAAATCGACCCCGGGACTTATTCTTTGTAAGCCCAGTACTTATTCTATCAGTCTCTTTTTGCCGAACCGCTAAGTGACGGGGACATAAACACACCAGCATCGGTTGTCAAGCAATGCTAGGGGGACAAACACAGACACACAAACATACACACACACACACACACACACACACACATATATATATATATATATATATATATATATATACGACAGGCTTCTTTCAGTTTCCGTCTACCAAATCCACTCACAAGGCATTGGTCGGCCCGGGGCTATAGCAGAAGACACTTGCCCAAGATGCCACGCAGTGGGACTGAACCCGGAACCATGTGGTTGGTTAAGTCGATTACATCGACCGCTTTACTCAACGGCTACTTATTTTATCAATCCTGAAAGGGTGAATGGCAAAGTCTACATCGGCGGCATTTGAGCTCGGAACCAAAAGACGGGCGAAATGCCGCTGAGCAGGTTGCCCGGGCTGTTAACGATTCTGCCCACCTCGCCGCCTTATTAATAATCCTTTCTACTTATAGGCACAAGGCCTGAAATTTTGGGAGAGAGGGGTATAGTCGATTACATCGACCCCCCCCCCCCAGTGCGCAACTGGTACTTATTTCATCGACTCCGAAAGGTTGAAAGGCAAAGTCAACCCCGGCGGAATTCGAAGCCAGAACGTAAAGACGGACGAAATGCCGCTAAGCATTTTGCTCGGCACGCTAACGATTCTGTCAGCTCGTCACCTTAACAACAACAACAACAACAACAACAACAACAACAACAACAATAATAATAATAATGATGATGCAGTACCAGGCAGTGGCTCTCGTGGCTTCTGATCTTAACTGATTGGAAGTGTTATCATGTACATTTTTTTAAATCTTGGTATAAAAGATAGCTACAACAAATATTCTGCTCAATACCACAGATTTTTGCTTGTCAGTTGTTTGACCTTAACCAGTTGTGCATGTCCCTTGGTGGCTGACGATATGTGCATCTCTGATCACGAGCAGAAGTAATGGGGGAGCATCATGGCCATGTGTTGAAAGGAATCCTTTCGGGTTTAAATAATTCACCTCTGGAAACATGGGTGTTTCATTCAACATCTTTAAACAAACCTTATTCAGGAACCTTTTGAGTGGAAGGGGCTACTCGACCTGAAGAAAATTCTAACTGGGCTCTACCTGCAAGGTCATGCACTGTTTATCGTGATATAAGACCACCATGTCTCACACATATGATGCATGTGCCTGATGTACCCTTATCAGACAGGTAGCCATGATGGGTATACTGAGCTTCATATAATTTACCCCAATATCACTTTGATGGTATGCACTACTCTCTCACTCAATAATAATAATAATCCTTTCTCCTGGAAGCACAAGGCCTCAAATTTGGGGGAAGGCATTAAGTCAATTACATCGACTCCAGTGCGTAACTTATACTTAATTTATCGACCCCAAAGAATGAAAGGCAAAGTCAACATCGGCGGAATTTGAACTCAGGCCATGGAGACAAGCGAAATACCACTAAGCATTTCGTCCAGTGCGCTAACGATTCTACCAGCTCGCCACCTTAATAACAACAACATCATCATCAACAACAAAAACATCAGGACTAACAAGTATATATAACATACAGAAAACAGCAGTACTAGGAACCACACACATCTTACATAAAACACCATAACAAACCACAGCACATACTCAAGGCACATGGAGCTGCGTAGTGAAAACACATGTAGCGGACCCTTAGTGAAATCCTCTCTCTCTGACATATATAACACAAATACGGACGTGCCAGATAATAGCCAACCTTCGGCCGCTTAGGCCCTGTTGTGTCCACTACTCTGATTGGTTGGTTTTAGTGCAGTTTGTCTCTTGCTTTATTTCGAGCCAATGTGCGATCCAACCAATCGCAGCCTTCTGATAAGGTCCCGTGACAGTTTTCTAGGTTCTCTTCTGGAGTCTGCTAATCTCTTTAAAAGCTAGATCAATAAACCGTATTTTTGTTTTTGGTTCTCACCACAGAGCACTCAGACATGTTCCAGCGACAGACAGCGACAACGTCAACACCAGCAGTATTCAGGACCTTCATCACCGTCGCCTTCATTTTAACGACGCCAACAGCAACATCACCCAGGTTTAACTTCACGCTGTTCGTGAATACTCACCAAGGTTAACAGCAAGCTCAACCTGCGTGATCCTTCTTTATCAAGTAACCCGGCACAGCATAGCAGCCACAACCTCTACACGCGTAGTAACCGGCTCTGCCCTTTTTTGCCTCAACCTCTTGTACAGAACTCCAACTATTGCATTCTTACTACGAACTGGTATTCATCTTTACCTTGTGTTTGAACATTCATCTAGCGTCCTATTGTAAACACTTTCTATGCTCTGTATTTTATCTCACATGCATACACCCTTGTTTGTACACACAAACACATTATGTATGCATGACGGCCTGTCTATTGTCTATTATTATTATTATTATTATTATTATTATTATTATTATTATTATTATTATTATATACGTACTTATGTTGCACACACAGACACATACTCTGCTAACACCTAAATAAAACCTTTTTCTTAACATTCTACACACATACACATTATTGTATGCTTGATGGCCTGTCTTACTGTTCTTATTATATATGTACTTATGTCGAACACAGAGACACACACTCTGCTAGCACACATACATATTATTATATGCATGACGGCCTGTCTATTATTATTATTATTATTGAGTGAGAGAGCAGTGCATGCCATCAAAGTGACACTGGGGTACAAATATACAAAGCCCAATATACCCATCATGACTACCCGTCTGATAAGGGTACACCAGGCACATGCATCACAACCATATGTGCGCGATATGGTGATCCTATATCAAGATAAACAGCACATGACCTTGCAGGTGGGGCCCAGTTAGAATTTTCTTCAGGTCGAGTAGCCCATCCCGCTCAAAAGGTCCCTGGATAAGGGTTGTTTAAGGATGTTGAACAAAACACCCATGTTTCCAGAGGTGAATTATCAAACCTCAAAGAATCCCTCTCAACATATGGCTATGATGCTCCCCGACTACTTCTACTCATGATCAGAGATGCACATATCGTCAGCCACTAAGGGACATGCTCAACTGGTTACAGTCAAACAACTGACAAGCAAATCTGTGGTATTGAGCAGAATATTTGCTGTAGCCCATCTTTTATACCAAGACAAAACAATGTACATGATAACACTTCCAATCAGTTAAGATCAGAAGCCATGAGAGCCACTGCCTGGTGTACTTATGTCGCACTCACAGATCTACACTCTGCTACAACATAAATAAAACATTTCTCTTACGGTTGTGTCGTCTTTCTCCTTATTCCTTTTGGCACTCGTACTCATTTATCCATATTTTGGCTTTTATTGCAAGGCGACCGTGCGGTGTTTAAAGGAGTCATTCATTCGTTACCATCTCCTTTTCGCACGGTCGTTCTACACATGTGATAAAAATAAGACTACTGAATAATAATAATAATAATAATGATAATAATAATAATGATAATAAATAATAATAATGATAATAATAATGATAATAATAATGATAATAATGATGATAATAATAATAATGATAATGATAAAGATAATGTTGATGATGATGATGATGATGATGATGATGATAATGATGATGATGAAAATACCCTGTAACAGTGCAGTGATTTCCAAACTTATTTTATCGCAGAATCCTTATACGATTTCTCAAAAATTACAGAACCCCCATTTCTATATATTTTACAGACAATCCTTATCACTCCAATTAATCAGAGATTAAATAAAACAGAAATTATTCGAGAGAGAGAGAGAGAGAGAGAGAGAGAGAGAGAGAGAGAGAGAGAGAGAGAGAGAGAGAGCATTAATGTTTTTATCAACAAAAACAACTTTTAATAACTTACTTTGAAAATGGTGAGCGCCATCTATGTTTATGAAATATGTCTCTTTTTACTAAAAATTAAGAGGCACTTTATCTAAGGAAATCCCAGAATTTGTATTCATGGAATCCTGGTATTTAGAAAACTCTGCTCTCTAACAAGGAAAACAATATCAGTTCAATGTGAAAATTTATGTGGGTCGCACCTGAGAATATATGCCTAGTGAGAATATTCAGCAATCCAAGATGTCACAATTCGCTGGAATGTTGCCCATATGATTAGCGAACCTGACCAATTGCAACTTCTGCTGGAAGGAATATTATTCACTTTCAACTCTTGGCGCCTGCTCTTCTGTGAGCCTCTCAATCGGTATAAAATGATACACACACACAAACGACCACGATCCAAAGAGCTTTGGGATGTAGCCGAGACGACAAGGCAGACGGATGGCGAACAGACACGAGCGTAGCAGGGGCGGTAGGGGCGTTACTTTTGGGCCTGCTGTAAGTAATATGTGTTTTTTTTTTTTTTTGGAGTCCGGGGGCGGCACACACTCTAGCTACGCTAGTGCTCGAGCAGCAGTTGAATCTAGCTAATATCATCATAACGAACAGCCAGCAGCAATGCAACGACTAGCGGTAGCTTTTCGAATACTATTACAAAACATCCAAACTCTCTCAACAAACTCAAATTTGTTCGTGAAAGCTCAATATTATTTTGACATTTTCTTCTATGTACATCTGTCTACCTCCGACGCTAGAAGCTCCCAGCACTCAACAGTTAGCAACAGCCAGCATTCACCTAAGTACAAGTGATAGTCTACGCTAGCTATCAACAACCAACTTTAGTACAAGTGGTAACAACATATTACAGCCACATATGTTTAGTTCTCAGCGAGTCGATATCTATTTTACTTCACATTGGGAAATATTTGAATACCACAATTTTTCTTTCTCTCTCCTGTAAATAAAATCAAGTGTTCAGAAAGTAGGTTCGCAGCAGTCATAATTGTCGTACATTATCTAGTCTGAGATTTTAATCTTGTTCCTTTACGTTCTGAATTAAAACCTAACTTTGTATTTTACTCTTTCGAGGCTGATTAAAATTATACAGTGATTCTATCTTTTTTTCTTAGTTTGGATAAGCTGGTGTGCCGTAGGAATCCTGCGTTTCGTGGTTGTACATTCCTTCGTCTGAGAGAAAGGAAGACGTTTTCCAATTGAATCCTCTTCGTATCACTCAAACTTATCCAGATAACCTTCATTCTGTAATTTTACCGACGGAGAACACTACTGGTTTCCTCAGGCTATTTTTGACCTCTTTATACTAATGTATTACAACCATATCTCTTACCTTATGAAGCTCTATGGAGAATCAAATGAAATTAGTATTATGACAGGCTGTCAGCGACGAGTTGAGTCTGCTACGCAGTTGTAATTATCGGCATAAGGACATTTTTTAAATCGTTCAATCGTAGGAGGAAGGGAAAACCCACGTCCCTTTTCAGGTTTCTAAGACTGGTAGGACGAACTGAAGAAGTTGTCCTCAGACAGGAGACCTCGCCCGAGTGCTCGCAATTGAATGGACTCTGTTGGCGAGTGATTAAATCTATCACCCAAGAACAAAAACGGTGCTTCCGACATATTCCCACCGAACTTACATCTACCAAATTTCATTTACAAGTCAACCCGAGGCGATGGCAAATGCCGCACCGTAGATCGATCCAAGCGAGCTTCTTATCAATGTTTCGCGTCCATTTGTCACCACTTACTCTTTAATAACATTGGTGTGAAAACATGATTTAAAACAAAACACCTCGTTGCTGCTCCTCTGAAACATAGAAGACCCTATGCTGCTTAGTAAAGGTAAACAATTAAGATTGTACGCTCTGATACTGAGATGAATATATTAGACTAAGAAACGAATCTTTTCATAACCAAAGCTGTAACATGATTCCTATTTCTCCTTGGAGCAATATCAGAATACACACCTAGTTCATTTGGAAAAGCATGAACTACACCAATTCTGATTTCTTTATCTTTGTAAATATTAGTCGTATTTTCTCTATGTAAAGGATGAAAACCAGGTGACACAATAAAAAGTTCTTAATGAAAGAGTGAAATCAACTTCCTATATATTGTTTGGTCTTAATTCTTCAACTAGCGCAAAGCCATCATCACTACCAAGAAGATTATATTTCAGAAACGTAAGCACCAAAACTCTAAAACATAAAATGTTGACAAAGACGCACCCAAACTCAAAAACATCTTCTTAAACTCGAAATTACTAATTAGCAATTACTAATTATTAAAGCAACGAAATTGTTTTCGGTATCCGTAGCAAGTATAATAGGATTCGCTGGCCATTTTTCGGTCAAGAGCTATGGACTTCAGTTTTAAATATATCAGTTTTTTGCATGGAAAAATGTTCCTTTTTGATAAAGAGTTGTTCAATTAAGACCGTTTATCAGCCCTCCCTTGGCTCGAAGATAAACTAAGTCCACTTATCAAATCATCTATAAAAAAACAACAACAACAACAAAGAATTAAGTAGATTATTCATTCTGAAGAAACATTTTTACATTGAACGTAAAAGCTAGCCTAGTTGTCTCCAGAAATTTCGTACCAGGAACCGTCAATAGATTGTATCTCGAATGCACCATCAAATTTAAATATGAGAACTACTAATCGGCTTGTTTACAGATACTTGTCAAAAGCTGCAACGAATACGTACATAAACATATCCTGTGCACACACAGATGCACCATGAAAGATTTGTCACACGACACATATTTTGATACGTACACATGATGGTTTCAAATTTTGGTACAAGGCCGGCACTCATTTTATCGTACTCAGAAAGGATGATAGGTAAAGTCGATCTCGGCGGAATTTGAACTTAGAACGTAGCAACAATCAACAACTACAACATCAAAATTCTATATACAGTAGAACTTCACAGTACGACTGCTCTATGTGGAGGCGCAATGGCCCAGTGGTTAGGACAGCGGACTCGCGGTCGGAGGACCGCGGTTTCGATTCTCAAACCGGGCGTTGTGTGTGTTTATTGAGCAAAAACACCTAAAGCTCCACGAGGCTCCGGCAGAGGGTGGTGGCGACCCCTGTTGTACTCTTTCGCCCCAATTTTCTCTCACTCTTTCTTCCTGTTTCTTGAGTAACGCTGCGATGGACTGGTGTCCCGTTTAGCTGGGGGGAACACATACGCCATAGAAACCGGGAAACTGGGCTCATGAGCCTGGCTAGGCTTGAAAAGGGCGCATATAAAAAAAAACAAAAACCAGCGGAAATGCGCAGTACGAGCGAGTTTCATGCAAGCAGCCGCTAGTCGGCGTTGAGCTCGCACAAGCTCTCTCAACAAGCGCAGCCTCCGCTCGCTCATTAAACGTGTTTATCTCGTGGTGGCAGCATCCCTGTTGTGTTTTTCCCCAGTATTTTTGTTTAGTTTTGTGCATTGTCTACTATTATTTTATAATAATTAGTTGTGTTAGCCATGGGTCCTAAGAAGGTTAGTGCAAAGGACAGTGCTGAGAAGAAGAAAAAACTAATTATGACAGAACTGAAGAAAGAAAGCATTGATAAACACGAGAGAGGGGTGCATGTAGTAGACATAGCACGTCAATACGACCGAAGCACGTCAACGATCTGCACCATCCAGAAGAAAAAAAGACGAGATCGAGGCCGTTACAACAGCAAAGTGTCTTCAGGTTCTCTAAGCAAAGCACATCTGTCCACGAAAGGATGGACAAATTGCTTCTTCCGTGGATCAATGGGAAGCAACTCTCAGGGGATACGACGATTACGGAGACTATCGTCTGCTAGAAAGCACGAGCGCTGTATGGGGATCTCCTAAAGCAGAACCCTGGAACATCGACGGAGGAGACATCAGCAGACACATTTAAAGCCAGTCGCGGCTGATTTGATAATTTCAAGAAGAGGACTGGTGTTCACAGCGTCGTCAGATGTGGAGAAGCAGCGAGTTCTGACACGGAGGCAGCTGAGGATTTCGTGCGTGAATTCCGCCAGCTCATCGCAGCCGAGGGTTACATCGCACAACAGGTATTCAACTGTGATGAAATTGGCCTTCTTTGAAAAAAAAAAAAAAAATTCCCAGAAGAACCTACATAATTGCAGAGAAGAAAATGTCAGGTCACAAGCCTGTGAAAGATAGGCTAACTCGCTCTTTGTGCCAATGCGAGCGGGGGCTTGAAGATTAAGCCGCTCCTTGTTTACCATTCTGAAAACCCACGAGCGTTCAAGTCGCACAAAACCCTGAAGAAACTGCAGGTCGTGTGGAGGGCAAACGTTAAAGCCTGCGTCATCAGGCAATTCTTCTCCGAGTGGGTCAGCCTTGTTTTCGGACCAGCATTAAAAAAAGCACCTTCTGGAGAACAATCTTTCTCTCAATGCCCTCCTCACCCTCCTAACCTCGAAGATGATATCCTTGACAAATTTAAGTTTATAAAAGTTCTGTACTTTTCACGCAACACCACCCCTATCTTGCAAACCATGGCCCAACAGGTGGTTTTTAATTTTAAGAAATTGTACACCAAACACCTGTTTCGTCGGTGCTTTGATGTCACCGAAAATACAAATCTAACTCTTTGTGAGTTTTGGAAGGAGCACTATAACATTGTAAACTGCTTGAAAATCAGAGTGTAACGACGAGAATGCTAAATTCTGGATGGCGTAACTGTGACCTGACTGCACATCCGAAAGAGACTTCAAGAGGTGTGAGTCTGAGACACCCGTAGTCGAGAAGATAGTCTCTCTTGGCAAGTCCATGGACCTGCAAGTTGACGATGGGTACATTAACGATCTCGTCGAGGGACACTCAGAGGTGCTGACGACAGATGAATTCCTGCAGCATCAGGAACAGAAGCATATGGAGGCGCAATGGCCCAGTGGTTAGGGCAGCGGACTCGCGGTCGGAGGATCGCGGTTTCGATTCCCAGACCGGGCGTTGTGTGTGTTTATTGAGCGAAAACACCCAAAGCTCCATGAAGTTCCGGCAGGGGGTGGTGGCGGCCCCTGTTGAACTCTTTCACCCCAACTTTCTCTCACTCCTTCTTTCTGCTTCTTGTTCCCGACTTCCTACGCAACCGCTGAGCCTGGATGCGCATTCATCCATCCGTCGATGCTCTCGGTGTCGGGTGTTGACCTGCTTTCTCTTCTGCGGGTCTTACGAATAGCAAAGGACCACGTTTCGGACTTCTCCCACGAAGACCGCTTCGCTCAACAGCAACAGCAACAGCAGCATATGGATTGAATCCCCGGAGGAAGACAATGTAGTGGAGAATACTATCTCTACGAGTGACATAAAGGCAGTGTCGGCAAAGTGGGAGTATGTTTCTAAATTTGTAGAAAAATATCATCCTGAAAAAGCAGCAACGGATCGTGCAGCTACTTCATTTCATAAAACTGCTCTGGCGCATTTTCTTAACATTTTAAAAGGCAAGAAAAAGCAGACTTCTCTTGGTATGCTTCTAATGAAACGACCTGCAAGTGTAAAAAAAGGAGAAAGTATATCCAAAAAGCCTAAATTAAGCGGTGTGAGAGAAAACGCCAGAAAATTTTCTTCCTAAAGTTTCAATGGAAGGAGATTCTCCTTCCAAACAGTATTCCTCCTCCTCCTCCTCCTCCCGCTCTATCGTCTTCCTCGTGAACAAATTGTCCCATCTTTAAGGTAATTCAGTAAATAAAACCAGTTTACATATTTCTTTTGCATTCTCTTTTTTTCTTTTGTCATTATACTTGTAACTCCACCTTTTCTGTTTTAAAACTCATAAAAACTATTTTGTTGGGGCTGGAACGGATTAATTATATTTTAATCAATTTCAATGGGGTAAATTGATTTGTAAAACGAGTAAATCGTAAAACGAGTCCGGTCATGGAACGAATTAAGCTCGTACTGCGAGGTATCATTGTACTTACATTTGTAAACCAAAATATTTACTCAAAAAAAAAAAAGCTTCTCACACAGACTATTTTATTGGTTGCAGTTCTGACTGAACAGACCTATAATCAAAAGCGTTCCAACAGAGATAATTCTGTTATATCTACCCATCCGTCCATCTTCTTCGCCCACTATTCCTGGAAGTGTTGTGGAAATAGAGTCCTCAGGCACTTCCTCCCTCAGACACGGTCCCAGAAATTTTTCGAAGGGGTGTGGACACAAGATCAGAAAGGAATACAATTCCAGGAGAAAAGGGGGTAATAACATTATCTAGAAGGGCGCACTTCTTTTCTTGAGAGGGTTCTCCCCTGTCCCTTAGAAGCATCCATCATTACACTTTCCGACTAGATTCTCAAGCATGAATAACAGACTATGGTTATCATCCAAGCATTTCATTCTCGATCTACCACATACATTTCTCGCTGGTTGGCTCGGCCTGAAGAACCCGTCTTGCAATTCTTCTCTGTGACATACTAATCACAATTTGGCAATAATATCTGTATTACAACTCTTAATACAGACAAGTGGCAGCTTGACCTGGAGAGACTCTCTGATATCCGAGCTACCGCTCTTCTGGAGGAACCTCATTTCAGCTGCTTGTATCCGGGACCGTACGCTTTCGGTCATTATGCGGTCGTTGAGACAGTTAATCTGACATCTCTCGCTTATGATGTCTTGTAACAAAAACATCTCCTGGTCATTTTATATATATATATATATATATATAAGGTGTTTTTGTCACGTTAGAAATATGTTTCTATCAGATTGAATACAAGTTCCTAATTACACTTAAATGACTACTTGGAAGATAATTAACAGATGTTTTTATATTTCGGGATGGTCATTTTTATTGAATTTTTTTTTTGTTTTTTTGCCAGCAACATTA
>NC_042997.1:44002014-44022014 GCF_006345805.1 Octopus sinensis
GGGCAAAACATAGCCGCGCTTTAGTATAGAGTGAGGCACGATCAGGCAGGCTATCCACAAGCTGAAACAAGTAGCCAATGGAGAAGGTTTGACGAATAGTCATGGAAGACCGTTGTGTAACAATCGAGAAAATTGCTGACGAGGTGAGAATAAGCACAGTATCAGAGCATTCCACTTTAACGGAGGATTTGTGTAAGTGGAGAGTGTCAGCCAAAGTCCTCCCCAGGATGCTAGCGCAGCAGCAGAAGCAACTTCGCATGAAAAGCGCCCAGGGCATGCTGGACTGGGCAAACCACGACCCAGACTTCAAGAAGACCTTCATCGCTAGTGATAAGACTTGGGTTTATGGTCTCTGCTCGATGCATTCGGTCATCTAGCTTCAAAATGAAAATTCGACGAGCGCGCACCATACGTTTGTACTATAAGTGTAACAGCCTGGAAATAACGTGGCCTACTGACGCAAAAATTTTCCCGCATGCAAAGGAAGGATGGCGACACTTCCCACCCAAAGGATTTTGCCAAAACAGCATTAGCTTTGGCAAGAAAAATTAAATCGGATACTTCCTGAATGCAGCTCGTAACTGGGGTGACGACACCTGTAAAACAGGTATATGAAGAGCAAAAACCAATGGTGATATACTTTCGTTAACACAGCAAATTTACTTGAAAGGAAGCGCCTTAAAACAAGAGGTAATCTTCTGAAGAGTTTGGAAAATGGAGAAAATGAATTTCGAATCAGTAACGAATTCGTAAGTGCAAAAGCAACAACACGCATCTCTTTGGTTTCTCTCACATCTTCCACATAAGCATTGACTACTTTATAACAATAGTACACTAACTCAAGACCATAGCAGGCCTAGGAATAGTGGTGAGTCAGTGATAACTCCATTCTCTTCCAAACCTCTGAACTCCCAAGCAGGAGCTTCAACAACGGATGCACTTCAATTTCTTACTCAAGCTTTTAATATTGGTAATAAATAATGGTGTGCATTAATATTTGATACATTCTACAGTTCTACAACATTTTGAATATTCTCATACTTTGTCTGGAATATTTAATTATTCGTGTTTTAAAATATAATTCTTGGAGTTTACTTCTAATAAATACAATATTTTGCATATGATCAATATAGTTTGTGATAGCATTCTTATGATAATGTTGTTATGGCGTAGTATGGGTTTTGTCCGTCCTGCACGGTAGACAAATCGGTTGCTCCCGTCTTTCAACGTAACATACAACAAAGTCATACATGACAATTTAAGGCGACGAACGGTTCGATGTGCGGAAGAGATTTTTTAAATACAGGGAACATCCAAATGTGCCTCTGCCAACAAAGCAGGCGATTAATGTTCTGATTAAAAAGTTTAGGAAGACGGGCTCTGCTGAAAACAAGAAGCACGTTCGCCGACGTACCCACCTTTCTGATGATTTGTTGAAGATATCCGTCAACGAATTCTTCGCAGTCCCAGGAAATCCGTGCGACGCTTGTCTCATGAAAATGGATTATCTGTTGGCACCTGCCATACTGCTCTTCGCAAATCATTGAAATTGTACCTATACTCCGTGTCTTCTTTACATGAACTTATTCCTGGTGATTTTACCAAAAGATTGGATTACTGCAAATAGTTTCAAGAAAACATGGATGACGACCAGCTTGACATGACCTTCTTCAGTGACGAGGCTTGGATTCACCTATCGGGAGACCTAAATTCGCAAAACACTAGCATCTGGAGTGCTCTCAATCCTCACAAGTCTGTCGAATCACGCTTACTTGCAGTGAAGATTGGTGTATGGATGGCTATCAGCAAGCGAAGAATAGCAGGACAGATTTTCCCCCCAAGAAACCTTGAATTCGGAACGTTATTGTGAGATAATTGATCGGTTTGTTGAGCAGCTGAGAAAGAAAAAAAGTAACGCATGGCTTCAACAGGATTCAGCAACATGTCGTGTTAGTAACCACACTTTATTTCACTAGCGACAAACTTTTGAACACAGGTTGGTCACGATAGGCCTCTGGCCACCCAGATCGCCAGACTTAACGCCTGTCGATTTCTTTTTATTCGGCTATATCAAAGACGCTGTGTTTGCAAAGAATCCCCATACATTTGATGAACTGTGTACGGATATTACTGATATTGTCCAAAATATCCCACGTGAAGTTCTGATTAATGTGTTGCAGAACAAACGTTCTTATTTTATCGATTCGGAAGGAATGAAAAGCAAAGTAAGTGACATTGGCAGGTTTGGAACGGCTGCAAATGAATATCGTCAGGAATTTAGTTCGGTGCTAAACGATTTCTACCACTTCAGTCTTGGTGATTATATTGAATTCAGTTTTATTGAAAACGGCATCACACACACGCACACACACGCACACATACACACACACACGCACACACACACACACACACACACACACACACACACGAACAACACACACACACACACACACACACACACACACACAAACACACACACACACACACAAACACACACAAACACACACACACACGCACGCACACACACACACACACACACACACACACACACACACACACACACACACACACACACACACACACACAACACACGCACACACACACACACACGCACACACACACACAAACACACACACACACACACGCACACACACGCACACACACACACACACGCGCACACACACACACAAACACACACACACCACACACACACACACACACACACACCACACACACACACACACACACACACACACACACACACAGTGAATAGAAATTTTTCTGGCAGAGTCATGTAGCGGGAATATTTAGCAATCAGATTACTATATCTGATGTTATAGTTCGCTAGACTATTTACCCATGTCATAAAAAGGAAACCTGACCAAACGAGATTTCGTGTGGATCCAGCTCCAACAATTTCATCGTTTGGTACGTTTCCTTCTGAGCGTAACTATCGCTGTTTGTTCAGCGCACCTTGGCTACGACGAAGAGACTGCAGACAGACAGCAAAGAGACGACGAACAGCGGCTGAGACCCAAGCTGACAACACAAAAGCAATGGACAGGTAGAGAAAGGTGAGGCATTAGAAAACAGTAACACGATCAGAAGCTAACCATATTTTTACTGTTGCTACAACCACACCAATCCAAGAACAATTATCTGTTTCTTTATTACCCACAAGGGGCTAAACATAGAGGGGACAAACAAGGACAGACAAACGGATTAAGTCGATTACATCGACCCCAGTGCGTAACTGGTACTTAATTTATCGACCCCGGAAGGATGAAAGGCAAAGTCGACCTCGGCGGAATTTGAACTCAGAACGTAACGGTAGACGAAATACGGCTACGCATTTCGGCCGGCGTGCTAATGGTTCTGCCAGCTCGCCCTCCAAACTCTATCGATGTTTAGTAACGACATTTTCTTTTACGACGACCATGCGATGCGAGGTGACGAGAATGGCTCTTTAGTACCCGATCACACGGCCGTTACAATAAAGAGGAACTGAATGGTAGAAATAAGTGCCAGAGGGAAAAAGGACACAACCGCGTGAAAATGATTAAGAGAAAATTTATTGATATGTTATGTGTGTCCGTGTGTGCGTCATGTATGCAGAATAATAGACAGGCCGTGATGAGAACAAAATGTATGTGTTTGTGTAAACATAAATGTATACGTGTGTGTTTAGTACATTTAAGGATGGCAATGAAGAAGAAACAGTGAGTCTATGGCCATCGAAGTGAGAAGTTCATAGACACAAGAATAATACCAGTCCGTAGCCAATAGTACACGGTGGTTGAAATACTGTATGAAGAATTCGCGGCCATGATGCTGAGCCGGTTACAGGTACATGTCGTACGTGAAGTCGTGGATGCGATGCTGCAGCATGGGTCACTTGGTACAGGAGTTGATGCTGTTGATCCGTGGTGAAGTAATTCACGAACACTAAAGTGTTGGAACCTTGGTGAATTTCTTGCTGAGCTGTGTACGTAGAGAGATGATGTCGACGACGTTAAGAAGGGCATGATGGTGGCGACGAAGAAGGAGGTTGCCGTGATGCTGTTGGACGGAGTTGGTAAGTCTCAACACTTGGTAGAGGTGTTGTCTGGCGTTGTCGCTGGCACTGGCTGTGTTTTTGTGGTCAGTTGCTAGACCTGTAAACTTAAAACTTAAAAGGTCTGGAATCAAAGACTTCGAAACGAGGAAAAGCTGAGTTTTTAAAGTTTTTATATGGTGCAGTAGGTTCAAACGGGGTGGTAAACAGGCTGTCCCACGTAATTCTACTTAGGGCCTCCGACTGGTTATACGCGGTAAGTTGGTTCAACAGAGTAAGAGACAAATTGCGCTAATACTAACCAATCAGAGTACTGGACATAACAAGATCCAAATAGCGGCCAAAGGCTAGCTGTTCCCTGCTACGTTCGAATGCACGTATATATGATAAAAATAAGAGAGGAATTACAACCAAATCTACGCTACACTTTTGTTTACGAAAAGAATAAATATTTTGTTTATCAGAAATTTTCACAGATATCAGTGTTCTTCTTCGTAGTCATTGGATTGTGACCTTGCTGGAGCATCGTCTTGAAATGTCTCGTCGATTTAAAGCTAGATGCTTATTCTTTTAGTCTCTTCTACCGAACCACTATGTTACAGGGACGTAAACAATCTGACACCGATTGTCAGGCAGTGGTGGCTGGACAAACACAAACACACAGATACACACACATATTTATACGTACACACACTCACGCTGAGCTTCCACACAGTTTCCGTCTATAAAACTTACAAGGCATTGGTCGGTTTAAGGTAGGCGTCGGCAACCTAAACCAGGCCGCGGGCCACTGGGCCACATCTAGGTCACCTCGCGGGCCGCACCCCCCTCCCAATCCGAAAAAATAACAAGCACACAAACTCAATGATAATAAATGGAAATTGAATCTTTATTAAGACTTGCAGTAATCACAATGTGAAACGATTAATGTGAAGGCTGGTGATTCTTTGAAACAGATAGAGAGACAGTGTCCGACTTGATGAACGAGGAGGAGAACGTCTGGAAGATGAGCGTCCGTACGCTGTGCTCCCGTCTTGTCCTCCGTCAACTTCATGCGGCTGAACAGCTGCTCACAAGAGTATGCGGACCCGAACAATGAAGCTAAGCGCAGGGCCTCCCGAAAAAGAGCCGGGAAAGCACGGGAGGCGAGCATCAGAACTCCATGGGCGACACACGCGCTAACTTTGCACGGTGGCTCTCTGAGCACCGGAGCACAATGAGCTCCAGCTGAAGGTCGTCGGCCACTTCCACAGAATCCACATCAAAGGGAGCGGAGAATAGCTTGAGCATCTTCTCACAGGCGCGCACATCTTTGAAGCGCCTCTCGAACTCGCCTCGCAGCTCAGACAGGTCAGCAGCGTAGCGACGGCAGGCAGTGGGGGGTCGGGCGCAGCTCAGCCAAGCGGCCGAAGTGAGTAAATTTCCTCTGGTTGAACTGATGCTCCCACAGATGAAGTTTGCATTCGAATGCCTTCACCCGGGCGAAGAGGTCGGGTACCAAGATGTCTTTACCCTGCGGCTGGATGTTCAGCTCGTTTAGATGTCCAATAATGTCCACCAGGGACCTGAGGTCACACACCCATGCGGGATCCTCGAACTGACGGACAGGATTGCCCTTCTCTCGCAGGAAAGACGCCAGCTCACCCCTCAAGTTGAAGATTCTCTCCAACATCTTTCCTCGGCTGAACCAACGGACCTCGCAGAAGTAGATCAGGTCGCCGAACTTTGCCTAAGCGCCATCCAAGAGAGCGCGGAACTGTTTGTGGTTGAGAGCATGGGTGCAAGCAAAGTTCACAGTCCTGACAACAACAGTCATGATCTCTGTAATGGTCACAGACTTGGCACACAGAGCCTACTGGTGCACCAGACAGTAAAAGCGCTTCACATCCTGCTGGTGTCCAAAGCTGCGCAGGTACTTCACAAAGCTCTTTTTGTCCCCGACCATGGCGGGCACTCCGTCAGTCGTGATGCTGCGCATGCGAGAGAGATCCAGGTCGGCCTCCTTCAGCCAGTCTGTGACTACCTTGCACACATCGGCGCCAGTGGTGGTACCGCTGAGGGGGGTGAGCCTGATGAACTCCTCAAAGATGACGAAATCATCCCTGCCGCCGCGGAAGAAGATGGCAAGCTGAGCCGTGTCCTTGATGTCAGTCGACTCGTCCAAGGCGGCGATGGAGAAGAAGCGAGCAGACTGATACATGTCCTACGGGGTGCCCTGGACATCGGCGGCCATCTCTACGCGACGGGTCATGGTCTTGGCAGACAGGCTGATGGCCTCAAACTCACTTGACTTGTCAGGACACACGTCCTTAACCACAGCCACCATGCATACCTTGAATAATTCGCCATCGGTAAACGGCTTAAAGATGGTGGCCACAAGGTGTGCAACACGGTAGCTGGCCCGAGTGTTGCTCTCAGCAGCCGCTTCCGCCGAAGAGACGATCCTCTTCATGAGGGCACATTGCTTCTCCAGCTGGGCACTCAGACGCCCGAACTCTGCCTTCTTCTTCTTCTTGTCAGGCAACGCAGCTTGCTTGGGGTGCACCGAAGTGAAGTGACATCTTCTTGAAGGAGCGGTTCTCGTCCCACAGCTTCCTCTTCTCCGCAGGTTGGGTATCTCCAGCCATCTGAAATAACGCAGAAAAATATTTATAACCAAGTCAATTGGAGTAGAAGCGAAAAATAACTTGTGATGCTATACTACAGTATCGGACAAAAGGACGATCTCTTCCTTCTCTCTAACTCTATCAGAATTCTTCTCCAAAGTTACGCTTATTCGGTGTCAGTATCATGAAAGTAGGACGCTGTTCCGGCTGGGGTGAAGACGGCCGCTAATTGGCTCTGTTAAATTTGCCGTCAGTTCAAAAACCCCAACGGGTCACAGGAAATGTCTCCCGGGCCGCACCTAATGGAAATCCGGACAAGGCGCCGCGGGCCGCAGGTTGCCGACGCCTGGTTTAAGGCATTGATAGAAGACACCTGTCCGAGATGTCGCGTAGTGAGACTGAATCCGAATCTAGGTGACTGCAAGGCAAGCTTCTTAACAACCACGGGACCGTGTCTATAAGCACACGATCATAACTGTGGAGAGTTGAGGAAAATCTCAGATAATGATCGACAATTTTTTCTGGTATATTAGCAATTTAACTCAAGTGAAAACCACAAATCAAGACTGCATTCGTAGGTATAAAATTTTACAGACTTCATGCAAATAAATTACCCATTTTATAATAATGGTTTCTTGCATGAGTACAATATCACATGTATTTTTGGGGAAACAAAACTGGCTACTGTGGCGTTCATGAATATTCTGAAGAACATTTGCTGCATGAGTAAGAGGAATTAAATTCACTGGATGGATGGAAGCACTCCGTCGGTTACGACGACGAGGGTTCCGGTTGATCCGATCAACGGAACAGCCTGCTCGTGAAATTAACGTGTAAGTGGCTGAGCACTCCACAGACACGTGTACCCCTAACGCAGTTCTTGGGGATATTCAGCGTGACACAGAGAGTGACAAGGCCGGCCCTTTGAAATACAGGTACAACAGAAACAGGAAGTAAGAGTGAGCGAAAGTTGTGGTGAAAGAGTACAGCAGGGATCACCACCATCCCCTGCCGAAGCATCGTGGAGCTTTAGGTGTTTTCGCTCAATAAACACTCACAACGCCCGGTCTGGGAATCGAAACCGCGATCCTACGACCGCGAGTCCGCTGCCCTAACCACTGGGCCATTGCGCCTCTACATTAAATTCACTACAGAAACGAAAACGAGGTCACGAACTTAGCTAACCAACGTTCACTGTTCAGGTTTCTCCTCCCGGATTAATGTACTTAATAAGAATAGAACTGCTTTATTTATCATAAGCTAGAGTAGCAAACACAAATAGAAAAACTAAAATTAATATAAAACATAAACAAAATAATGATTACATTTCCGAGATGAGTAGCTAATACGATCATCATTTTAATCTTAACATCAAAAAGGATTAAAAGGGGTATTACGTTTCGATCGCGGATCAAACCAATTAAAACGTAATGTAGATTTAAATATTATTATATATGAAAACAAATCTCTGAAAAATAAGTATGGCTTTCCCATCTATTTAGTCTGTCATCCTACATTTCCGCTAACTCCAAGCAAGCAAAATGATAAAATAATGAAAATGACACACCTCAAATTATTTTATCGTGTGATGAGTGTCTGATGTTTTTAAACTGATTTTTAAATATAGGCACACGACCTTAAATTTGAGGGCAGTTGGCTGGAGTATAGTTGTTAAGATCGGTGCAGAACTCAACTGATAATGAGACTCATTTTTATCGATACCGGAAAGATGAAAGTTCATAATACAGCATATGATAATATGTATCCTGCTAACGGACACTGCTGTAGAGAATCATGTTGTATCTGAACAATCAAAAATCAAGAAACTTAGTTTCAATTTCTGGTTGAGATTAATTCCACTTTACGTCTGCTGCTCTCGCAAAAGTGCCGAACTTAAAACTGCGTATACAAGTTCCATGAAAAATATAGGACTTTTTAAGAATTATGGAAAAAAGCCTTATATCTCCACAGAACCCCGACTTATCAGCAACACAAAGGAACAACAAATACAACTAACCGTCGCACTCAGGGCTAGATTTAGAGCTAGTTCGGCCCCCGGATATGGCTCATATTGGTCAGTATATAAATTCGGCACTGGTCATAACCAACGACATAAACATATCACGCGCACAGCATGAGAGCTCATATACAAGACAACCGCATATACAACACACGTAGAGAATATCATTCGTAGATGCAACATTTCGCCAACGGAAAGAAACAACAATGATGTACAATAAGACATTAGACCCATAATGAAAAGCCCCAATCAAATCCCGCCAAAGTAGATTTTGTCTTTTGTCTTACCTGTTTAATCTTGGGTATATGCTGGAAGTGCTTTTTCTGTTCACCTTGCATGCAACTTGCCTTCGGACCCTTCGCTGTAAAATAGCCTCTTGGGGAGTCGTGTGTTAGGCTTTCGAACAAGGTGGCTTGCCCACCTGACTTGCGCTCTCCAACCCCGACACGTGGGAAACGCAAGTGCAAGACCTCCCTATCTGGTGAAGCCGCACTAACAGTAGTCCCACCTCATACGAACAGAACACGGTTGCATGGGCACAAAGAAAACGCGAACTGCGCAAGTCCAGAGCCACCAGTGCTCAACCCGTGGCAGAGCCTTCCAGGCACGCATCGGACTGATCGGTCACAGCCGGACACATCGTGTCCCGTCTTCTTCTCCTATGTGACGTCTTTGGTCATCGTCGACAGCGACGGACGAACTATGACCTAGTTAATAAAATAAAGTACTAGTTAAATATCTGGATCGATATAATCTGGTGTTTCTTCCTCTTCAAAATCTCTGGCTTTTTGCCCATCGTAAGAAATCGTTTTTTTCCTTCCGCAGAATCGTTTTAGCGCATAACAAAACTCTTTATAGTATTTGTTCTGGCACTGAATATTCTGGGTTCAAACACCGCCGATATCAGCGTTCGGGATCGATTTGTCTACCCCACTATCCCTAAACCTCTGATCTTGTGTGTCACTGTTAAAAGCAATTATTAAAGTGCGGTGGATTGGCAGCATCGATAGAGCGTCGAACAAAGTGTTTTGCGGTATTTCTTTGCCTTTCATCCTTTCGGAGCCGATGAAGTAAATATCAGTTGAGCATTGGGTCGATGTAATCGAGGAAACCTTTTCCCTAAACTTGCTGGCTTTATGCCAAAATTTGAAACCATGACCTGGCAGAATCGTTAAGCACGCCGGGCGAAATGCTTTGCGGTATTTCGTCTGCTGCTACGTTCTGAGTTCAAATTCCGCCGAGGTCGAATTTGCCTTTCATCTTTTCGGGGTCAATTAAATAAGTACCAGTTACGCATTGGGCTCGATATAATCGACTTAATCCGTTTATCTGTCCTTGTTTGTCCCCTCTGTCTTTAGCCCCTTGTGGGTAGTAAAGAAATAGGTATTTCGTCTGCCGTTACGTTCGGAGTTCAAATTCCGCCGAGGTCGACTTCGCCTTTTATCCTTTCGGGGTCAATAAATTAAGTACCAGTTACGCACTGGGGGTCGATGTAATCGACTTAATCCGTTTGTTTGTCCCCTCTATGTTTAGCCCCTCGGGGGCAATAAAGAAATAAGAATCGTTTGCATGTCGGACAAAATGATGAACGTCATTTCTTCCGGCTCTTTGCGTTTTGAGTTCAAATGCCACCGAGGATGACTTTGCCTTTCATCTTTTCGGGGTCGATAAATAAAGTACCTGTTGATCACTGGAGTCAGCAATCGACTAACCCCTTCCCCTAAAACGTCAGGCCATGTACTTATAGAAGAAAGGATTATTATTGTTAGTTGTTGTTGTTAATTAGCTCCAGTTAATCTTTGATCGGAAAGACTTAAAATCAATGGTGTTCTAACCATGACCATCTAGCCTTCACTCCGGATTGTATACATAGGACATCCCTTACTTATGATGGCAAAGTGTGATTTGAAGGGAATTTGGTTACTATTTTTAGCAGGGCGGGCATGTGACTGCGAAGACGCTCCCTTACTGGCTAAGGGATTGTATTAGTAGCTGATGAAGTATGAATCACTATCAGGATTGGTAGAAGTGGAATGACTAGCTAGGTAGATTCAGAAGCCTCGTGACTAATTGCGTATGGCGTTTTAGTTTAAGCCCTTACAGCTTAGGCCACACATACGGAGCACTGCTTCCGATGTTAACAGCAAGGCAGCAATGTTATGGGCAGATCTGTTTCGCTGATGAGGTCAAAATATTAAAGTATATTTCGAGTTGTCTTCAGTACTAAGGAAATAACCAAACTTTTGCTAGTCAGTGACACTATTACTCTCTCTCTCTCTCTCTCTCTTTTACTCTTTTACTTGTTTCAGTCATTTGACTGCGGCCATGCTGGAGCACCACCTTTAGTCGAGCAAATCGACCCCGGGACTTATTCTTTGTAAGCCCAGTACTTATTCCATCGGTCTCATTTGCCGAACCGCTAAGTGACGGGGACGTAAACACACCAGCATCGGTTGTCAAGCAATGCTAGGGGGACAAACACAGACACAAACACATACACACACACACATATATATATATACATATATAAGACAGGCTTCTTTCAGTTTCCGTCTACCAAATCCACTCACGAGGCATTGGTCGGCCCGGGGCTATAGCAGAAGACACTTGCCCAAAATGCCACGCAGTGGGACTGAACCCGGAACCATGTGGTTGGTTAGCAAGCTACTTACCACACAGCCACTCCTGCGCCTATTGCTGTCTTTTTTTTTTATTCTTCTTCACCTCATCGCACAAGTTTCTATCGTAAGCTTCTTAATACTTCCCGCATGTTGACATGAACATCGGTTGCTCGACGCAATCCGTTGTCTTAGCTTAACATCACCGCCTAGTCTTAATTGCAGTAAGCAGAGGTCACTCAGTCAGAGCCATTCAGAGCAAGGTCTTCTGTTTGAGGATAATTTTCTCCCTTCCTTCGACCAATGTCGGAGATCCTGAGAGAAAAAAAGGATGAGGTCATAGGGAGTGACCTTCCATCCCTGACTAAATTGAAAAAAAAAAAAAAAAAGATCTTCACAAAAGAATATAAATCAGAGCTTAAATAAAACAGTGAATGTTTGTCGATTCCCCCGTCTCATTATTTCGAAGTATGACTTGACGTAAAATAAAGTTAGGTTGGTTCGACAGTAAACTTCGTGGCGCAGTTTCGGCTTTTGGTTGTGTCCTTTCACTAAACTGTTACCCCTTTGTTTTCTCAACCTTTTATTTTGGGACAGTTGATAGCTCACCATTGTAGTGACATTTACTTCTTGATGTTCCATGGAGCGTATCTCGCCAACGTAAAAGTGTTTTAAAATATATCAAAAGTGAAAGTGTTGTTTTTCTTAAAACAGTTCTTTTGTTAAGAACTGCAACCGTCTGATCCATATAGGCGACTCACGGCTGCGAATAGGCAGAAGCGTTAGCACGCCGGACGAAATGCTTAGCCTTGTTTCGTCCGTTTTTACGTTCAGTGTTCAAATTCCGCCGAGGTAGACTTTGCCTTTCGTCCTTTCGAGATCGTACCACTTGAATACTGGAGTCGATGCAATCCGCTAGAGCCCTCCCATCAATTTTCAGGTCTTCTGTCTATAATAGAAAGGATCATAATAGGGGACTCGAAGGCGGCGAGCTGGCAAAATTGTTAGAACGTCGTGGAAAAAACACAAAACAAAAATCTTGTTATTTATTCTGGCTCTTTATGTACGAGTTCAAATCTCGCCAAAGTCAACTTTGCTTTTCGTCCCTCTGGGGGCCATAAAATAGAGTACTAGTCTAGTATTGAGGCTGATGGTATCAACTAGTCTACTCTTCTTAAAACTGATAGCCTGGTGCCTCAATAAGAAACACAGAAACACGGGCAAAGCAATACAAAAGGGCCCCTACATGTGCACATACATTATTTAACTCGTGGGGTCCCTAGGTAACTATCCAGTGGGCCCATTCCTCAAGAGAGCACCGCAGCCCTTACCTTAAAGGTAAAAGATTTTAAATAAATAAATGCATTCACATCACGTCTGTGTGTGTGTGTGTGAAGGCGCAATAGCCCAGTGGTTAGGGCAGCAGACTCGCGTTCGTAGGATCGCGGTTTCGATTCCCAGACCAGGCATTTGAGTGTTTATTGAGGCTCCGGCAGTGGGTGGTTGCGAACTCTGCTGTACTCTCTCACCACAACTTTCTCTCACTCTTTCTTCTTGTTTCTGTTGTACCTGTATTTCAAAGGGCCAGTCTTGTCACACTGAATCTCCCCAAGAACTACGTTAAGGGTCCACGTGTCTGTAGAGTGCTCAGCCACTTGCACATTAATTTCACGAGCAGGCTGTTCCGTTGATTGGATCAACTGGAACCTTCGCCATCGTAACCGACGGAGTGTCTCGATATATATATATATATATGTATATATATATATATATATATATATATAATAATAATAATATTATTATTATTATTATTATACATATATATATGTTTTGATATGTGATATGTTGACTATAATTTCCTATAACCCTTTTAACCACTGAATTTCAACAGTTTCACAACTTTGCGAAGAAATAACAGATTTCTTATCAGACCATTACTAAATGGATCAGTCGGTTTCGACGATGAAGATTCAGTTGTTCCATCAACTGAGTTACACAAATTACTGTGTAAGTGGTTGAGTATTCCAAAGACAGGTGTACCCTTAATGTAAATCTCAAGCATCATCTTAAATGTTGATTCTTTAATTAGAATATAGCCTCCACCTCAAGAGCCAGTGTCTTCGACGCTAACCAATAGAATTTCCTCTCGTTACTACCCTTAGTAAAGAGGTTTAATTGATTTTAACCCTTTCGTCTTCACAGTACACAGTTATATTTTCTGTCCGGATTTATAAAAGGAAAAAAAAAGTTTTAAGTAGTTGAAGCTATAATTAGTTGCGTTTTTAAACGACAACGAAACATTTCCTTAATGACATAAACAGTTATTTGTGAACTAAGTTCGCATTCTAAAGCATTCATCCCACACCGTCAATACATTTGAGATATTTCAAGAGGATGATAGGAAAGCATGAACGCCAAAACCCATCATTCATATGTGTTTATACTTACATAAAAAACACTTCGTGTAAAATTAGGCAGTACTTTCTTGATGTATCGAGTAGTTGTCCCACTTTCGATTCCCTATTTTCGGTTCGCCTAAATTGTCAATGAGGAGAAACAGAACACATTGTCACATTCCGCGCCCACCCCAACCATTTTCTCCTCAAAAAATGTGAAGATTTACGCATATGTTACTCATCATTACCATTATAACATCCATGCATATATATCGATTTCTAAGCCGTACACCGACAGATGTGCGGGGAAGAAGAATGTGATTATGTGACACATGCAAACACTTGCCACTTATTAATATAAGTGAAAGGAAACAATTCCAACCAGCCAAAGAATGAAGAGGGATTCGGTTCACCGCAAAACAAGCTCCGAAGAATGACAGGAGAAATTACACGAGCAAAAGTCTATATGAAAAACAAATGTTCCCCAGAACTTGACATCTCTCTCTCTCTCTCTCTCTATATATATATATATAAACACCTGAACTGTCCGTGATTGCGCAAAAAGAATTAAAAAACCAAAACTTCAACAAAGATTAAGGTAGTTATTAAGCAAACTAATTTGTTAATTAAAACAGTGCTGTGACAGTGTAGCATCGCCTTCCTTCTTCTTCTGCTGTCAAAGACGGTGTGGAATGGAATAATATATAAAAGAAACAAACAACAAGAACAACAAAGAACCAAAAAACAATTAGCGTAGATATATCGATGCAGTGATCTGAGAGAGAGACTTCTTGCAGTGAGCATTGCTTCCGCACTGGCGCAAATACCCAGTCACAATATAGTTCCCGGAAAAACGCAGTCGGTCGTTGAAGGATTCTGCTTTCGATATGAAATCCCTGCTAGATTGTCTTTTTCGCTTAAATATAATGTATGTTTCTGTTTTCGTCTTCGCTCCGTATATTTTATTGTAACAGTGACCTTCAGCAGCATCTGTGATTAGTAGTTGTTGTAGTAGTAATAATAATATTATTAATAATAATAATAATTATTATTATTATTATTATTATTTAAAATAATGGTGATGAAGATGATAATGAAATCATTGTCCCCACGAACTGATAACCCGTGTACGCGATACTAAAACCTTCATGTTCACCAGTGGTGTCTGTGTTCCTCGGTGTGTCTGTAACACTTAGTCGTATCTTCCTCTGACGTGATGGTCGCAGCGAAAAACGAAAGTAACTGATCACTGGATTACTAAAATAATCTCATTTCACTGTTACACACACACACCGATTCATAAATACACACACACGCACGCACACACACTTTCTTTGTGTATATACACATGTATACATGATATACATATGTGCGCGTGTATACATCTACATGTTTAAATAAACCTCCGTCAGATAGAACTGGGCATACAAAGAAGGTAAGTTTCCCCCTTACATGTTCATAGAGTCTTTTGTGGGAACAAGCATGCTTGTGTACATCGTTATAAGTTTTTGAATGTCTCACATATATATCTAAAGAATTCACAGATCTCTACCCGATGTTTACTAGAGGACATACCATTATCTTCCTCTCGATATTAGGAATTGTGAAATTAGACACATTTTTCTTTTCCTCTCATTCTCGCTATATTTATCTGTCTATCATGCGTGGATATTTTTTCTGTTCATTTTTGTTTTCTTTCTTTAGCAAGAATGAATGAATGAATGAATTTATATATCAGTGTGCATACGTATGCATATGTAAATTTATCATATAATGTGAGTACGCGCATGTGTGTATATATATATATATATATATGTATAATGTAGCAGGACACAGCATGCTAATACTGTTTTTGTTTGGTTAGTTGTATATCATCTCTCTGCCTCTCACACATAAATATAGTGACTGCTATATACCAAAATACATGCGTTCATACAAGGACAAAGCAGCAAATTCGTTTTTCTAACTTCTGTCTCTCTCTCTCTCCAATAAACATAAAAATAGGTTTATTATTCATTTGCTACACTGCAAGCGTTTATTATACACGCAGCAAAACACGTTGTTAAGAATGACAATGTTTAGAAATTGGATAATGTTTCGGCATTGTGTGTGTGTATACGCACAAAGCTAAAACATACACACACCGTTGTGGTATAATCCTTTACTCATCATCCACACAAACCATTTATTCTCATGCAATCACTTGCCCAAACACACGCACGCACTTGCATCTACCATGCATGTGTTAGGGTCTTCTCTCGCTTCTCAATATACCTTTCACAATCCATATCTAAAACATGATACAACGTTTTAGAAACCTCAGAGGCAATCTTATCAAAGTCGCCGAGGCCTTTGTTGTGCTCTGTGTGTGTTATATGAGTTGCATGTCAGCTGTTAAGTGTCTTTGAGTTAGTCACCACCACCACCATCGCCACCGCCACACAGCTTTATCACAATAGAATGGTGATTCGGTCGTGGTATCCCTTACTGACTGACTATCTTTACGTCTCTTATCGTTTCACTGATACATCGTCACCTCACAATACAACACGCATGCAGAAAACAGTTTGCTACCCCTACACAATTTAGTAGAAAACGTGAAGTTGAGATTCAAACAAGATCGGAAACTTAAAAAAAAAATACAAACACATCTAGCCAATTTTGAGTCGGTATTTATCACCCTTTTTTTTCTCTTTTGTCGCGTATATATACTATATATATACTATATATATACTATATATTTATAAGTGTTATCAGATATAGAATTAGTGAACGGGCACATTAGTTATAATACTTGGTTGTGTCTCGGTTTCAAATTGATTTGCAGATGATGGAAAGCAACGTGGATAGATATTTTACATTTATTAGGTTTTTTTTTCTCTTCGTTTTGAGGAATAATTTATTTTTAGAATGGGTCTATTTATAGAAATTTATCTCAGCTATATAAACGATTTTCTACTCGGTTGAAAGAGGGTTAACTGGAACCTTGTAATGTATTATGCGCTTGCAGCTCGAATTAGCAGTATTAAAATCAAGTGAAATGCTTTCAAACGTATTGAAATCGCTGCGTACATTTCCATAATATCACACACACACAGTATTTACGCCACTTTCCCCTTTCATATATATATATATCAATGAACAGTGAATGTGTGTGTGTGTATATATATATATATATATATATATATATATATATATATATACATATACATGTATATATATATATATATATATATATACAATATACATGTATATATATATATATATATATATATACAATATACATGTATATTATATATATATATATATATATACAATATACATGTATATTATATATATATATATATATACATGTATATATATATATATATATATATATACAATATACATGTATATTATATATATATATATATATATATATATATACAATATACATGTATATTATATATATATATATATATATATATACAATATACATGTATATTATATATATATGATATATACAATACACATGTATAATATATATATATATTGTACATATATTATATATATATATATATTGTACATATATTTATATATATATATATTGTACATATATATATATTATATATATTGTACATATATATATATATATATTGTACATATATATATATATATATTGTACATATATATATATATACATACATATTGTACATTTATATATATTATACATAAATATATTATACATATTGTATATATATTATACATATATATATTATATTATACATATATATATTATATATACATATTGTATATTTATTATACATGTATATATATTATACATATATATATATTATACATATATATATTATATTATACATATTGTATATATATTATACATATATATTATATATATATATATTATATATACATATTGTATACATATATTATACATATATATATATATTATATGTATGCATATATATATATATGTATATATATATATTATTTTTATATATATATATAAATAATTTCATGTCTGTCTATCTACATTCTCTCTCTTTATATCTATATATATCTATATATATATATAGTCATAAGAGATAAAGATATGTGTATATGCACATAGTAGATGAACATATAATGTCAACTCCAGAGTGCACTGAGTGCATTATTTTACTTGGCTCCAGCACTAAGAAGGTCACCAAGTAACTTGCAAGACAAAGACATCTCGACTCGGAGTGGGAGTAGCATTGAGAGAGGTGCTATCTTGCCTGGTGACAAGTTGAAGTATGGTGGGACAGAAACAGAGGAGATGCCTGGCTGCCTCAGTGAGGGAGAGAGAGAGGGAGAGGGACGCTGGTGAAGATGTGTTGGTGCATACCCACAAGGGACCGGCAAAAGTAAGTGATGCAAAGGATTGGACAGAGTGAGTGTGCTGGTAAGGTTTGCAAGAGTGCAAAAAGGAGTGTGGAATAGAGGGGAGAGAAATGAGTTGTTGGGGGGGGGGTGAGACTCGCCAGGGACAGGTTTTGTGCAGAGCATAGATGCATATAACATGTCTATGATGTTTCATCTTTGCTTTGACGATTGGGTATCTTTCCTGTGCCACAAATCACCCGTCATCTCAGTCCTTTGTCATCTCCTTTGTGAGGCTCAACATCTGGAGGTAATTTTTCATCCCTTCATCCCATCTCTTCTTGCTGGGGTCATCCTCTCCCATAAGTTTCATTCACATTTGGTGACTGACATTTCTTCTTTATGCAGCTGTCTTCATCCACATGCATCGCGTGACCATATCAGTGCAGTCTTCTCTCCTGCACACCACATCTGGTGCCTTTCATGCTCAAATTCTCTTTCAGCACATTTTCTCTTTGTTGTATACGAACACTGATGCTTCCCTGTTCCAGTGGAGCCTGCTAGCTTGTTTCTTTCAAGCCTTCACAGATCCCCTGCATTCACAGCCAAAAGCTTGGGAACAAAATTTGCTTGGGAGGTGCAAACCCAGGCACAAAGGTTTCTACAAACAAAGTCTTATTGTTTATTTATTTATTTATTTTTGTTCTTTGTGAAGGAACCTAACTTCAAGCTATGTTTTACTGATCACTTTTTATACACTGAAAAAAGGATTTTGATTTTGCATCCCAAAAGAATTTTGGGAGATGTGCTTGTGCCCCTTCTTCTCAGGGCCATGTTCACAGCACATGATTCTTATCATGTAGCATTGCCATTCACACACAAGCATTATACAATCTGCCTTTCATTCTAAACTCTCTCCATCCTACTCTTATTCTGGCAACCTCCTCCATTGCTAATTTGATCATCTAGGCAATAAAAACTATCTGCTACTTCTAAAGAACCTCTTGGGCATTTGATGAAATCTTTTTTCTGTGTGTTCTTAATCTTCTTTGCTCCTGTGGATCTGCTACACACAAAGTCCACTTCCTCTGTTAATCTTCCTGTGATTCCCTGGCACCTCTGATGTGTCCATACTTTGTACTCGACATACAGTGTGGAATTTCAAGCCATACCATTCCCAAAGGTTTAAGTAATTTGTTTGTTTTCTTGCTTACTAGAACCTTGGTCTTCTCCAAAGTTAGTTTTAAATCCATTGATTCCAGGTTTTGCTTCCACACCTAGTATTTCTTTTTTAATTCTACTACAGGTTCAGCTACATGAACAAGGTTATCCCTTTAGAGGAGGTCTCATTGGTAACCAGGCTTAAACTCCTCTATTATGGTCTGGAGGACTATGATAAATAAGAAGGGACTGAAAAATGAGCCCTGGTGACACCCACATGCAAATTAAATTCGTTGCTATACTAATTACTCTCACCTTACTGACAACACCTCTGTACGTGGCTTGGAAGATCCTGCTAGCCATTCATCTAATCCAAACATCCACAGTAACTTCTAGATGAATGAGCAGTCATATATATATATCATCATCATCATTTAATGTCCATTGTCCATGCTGGCATGGGTTGGACGGTTTGACTGGGCTGGCACGCTGGAAGGCTGCACCAGACTCCAGTCTGATTTGGCATGGTTTTCTACACCTGGATGCCCTTCCTAACAGCAACTACTCAGAGTGATGGAATGAGCACATATATTTTATTGTGTATGGAGAGAATCATTCTGTTTTAATGCTTTATTAATTAACACTGAATAAATAAGTAAATGAGTGGAAATCGAACCAGTGGGTGTGTTAATTAAAACAGAATGACTCTCCGCGGACACAGTAAAATATGCTTCAACACACGAATTCACATAACGAATCTTCCAAACCAAATACAAAAACATGGATATATATACAGATATATATAAT
>NC_042997.1:44024514-44149514 GCF_006345805.1 Octopus sinensis
TATGAAATGGTCCAGATTGCTTATAGATGAACTCATATGAACCAAGCATCTGCTCTCCGCTGGTACCAGAGGCCAAGCAAAGCAAGTCCATTAGGGGGCTCATGGTGATCCCCTTTTTTATGACAACAGGGGTCTTATCTACATCCATGAGGTTCCCTGTGGCCAAACAGTCAACAAAGAGTTGTATGTGGAATTTTTGTGTGAGTTCAAAAAGAGAATTTGTCATAGAATGCCAGAACATCTGTTCCAGAACAATGTACCAGTCTATAGTTCCATTCCGTTAACTTACTGCTTGACAGAGATGGGCATGAAAACTGCCCCTCATCTTCTCCCCCATGTGTAGGTGACTGACTAGCTAGATTCTGAGACCATTCAGAACATGGTAAAAGGAAGCTGCATTGTTCCTATGGTGAACATTCATTATCAGTTACCTCATTGACATTTCCGTAATAATGATCCCTATTGATCAATTTTTTTTCCTTTCCCTTTTTTTAAAAAAATTTTTATCCACCCCCCTTTTTTTTTGTCCTCTTTCTTTCCTTTTACGATCCCTTTTGATCGAAAACCAAACCCCCTTTTTTACCCCCAAAAGAAAAGCTCTACCTTGTAATTTGTCCTGTCTGTGTGCAGCCCTGTGCGGCTAATAAATAATAATAATAATAAACATTGTGTACAGTGCTCAGGTGCACTACAACTCATCTAAAGTGCATATATAATCAGGTGTAGAAACATATCAGTTACCTGGATTACTGCTCCCAATTATAGTCCCCAGAAAATGTCAAAGTAACAATACCACGAAAAGGCCCACAATTTTTCAATACCTTGCCAAAAAGCCTCACCTATCTACAAGAAGTAATATAGAGTGTATTCATTGAATATTCAGACAAATTTTCAATCTTAGATGCCTGGCAAATTCAAATTATGACAAGAAACACAAAGAAGAGCAGCTTTGTGCATCTCACCACTTCACCAGAACCAACTTTGGCAATAGGGTTTGGAGAATTAGTCTAAAATAAGCATTAATGCTAATGCCCCGCCCCCTCCATCCAGCATGGCTCTGGTTGAAACCAAGGGAACACACACATACACATGTATATGTATGGGTGCATATATATTTATAGATATTATATATATTGTGTGATACTATATAAATTATATTGTTTAATTTGTAATTTTATGTAATATAGGAGTGGCTGTGTGGTAAGTAGCTTGCTAACCAACCACATGGTTGTGGGTTCAGTCCCACTGCGTGGCACCTTGGGCAAGTGTCTTCTACTATAGCCCCGGGCCGACCAATGCCTTGTGAGTGGATTTGGTAGACGGAAACTGAAAGAAGCCTGTCGTATATATGTATATATATATATATATATAAGTGTGTGTGTGTGTGTCGGTTTGTGTGTCTGTGTTTGTCCCCCTAGCATTGCTTGACAACCGATGCTGGTGTGTTTACGTCCTCGTAACTTAGCAGTTCGGCAAAAGAGACCGATAGAATAAGTACTGGGCTTACAAAGAATAAGTCCCGGGGTCGATTTGATCGACTAAAAGGCGGTGCTCCAGCATGGCTACAGTCAAATGACTGAAACAAGTAAAAGTGTAAAGAGTATATATTAATTATACATCTATCTATAAAGTCTATGACTGGTCTATAGACACATACTGAATAAATATTTTTAAATGACTGCAATTTATAGATGCAAAGAACAAAAGATTGAAAATCAGCTTTTTACGGTCTGTTTGGATCTTCCTGGTGATAGGAAGCAAATCTTTCTGGAATTACACTCTGTATTCATAAAAGTGCACAGTGGATGATGTTGTCTATGTTTTCAAAAAAACTTAGATGCCCATAGCTGGAATGCTTTTCAGCATGGTCCTGTTTGACAACCACAATAGATCAGAAGATGCATAGCATCAATCATTATATCAACTATGTTTATGTAATATAAAGTATTGTTATAAATAACGATTATTTTTCACAGTGCACAAGTATGAATTTTTTTTTTTTTTTCCTTTTTCTTGTTGGAGAGAATGTGTTAAGTCAATCAAGTCGATGCGGGGATATTACTACTGCTACTTATTTTATTGACCCTCTGAAGGATGAAAAGCAGTGAAAAGTCTGGTGGGATTTGAACAAAAAAAAAAAGCTGAAATTGATGAAGCTAAATAGTTAATGCATTCAGTCAGACGCTCAACTGATATGACCATCACCACCACTTTCTATCAAACCGTTATTGGAATTGATTTAATCAACTGTATCCTCACTTCCCCCATTGAGTTTTACCTCTTTTTCTTGTCAGACAAATGTATTAACATTGATTTCACATATTGTAGGTGAGAAATGCTGGTGTTTGAAACCGCTCCAGTCCATCAACAGTAATAATTTTATTGATTGCTCTCAGGCAATTAATATCACTCCACTTTTCTATCAATCTCTCTCTCTCTCTTAGTTTCATATTTAAGCATGAAATCTTAGATTTATTGGGGAAGGGGCATGGAATAATGGCGTTAATGACTTTCCAAAGAGTATTTAGCAATGCGGATTAATTAATTCTATTAATAAAGGTGCATACCTCAACTTACATCAGTTCAGGTTACATCTTTTTCAACTTTGTTGGTTTTTTTTGTTTTAAAAAAATACATCTCAACTTCAGTTGATTTATCCGACTTTGCATCGACCACAGCAAACATTTTTAAATGCATAAAAACCAAAACACCACCTAAAAACCAACACCAAAATAGAAAATCAGATAAAATACATATGAAAATACGTACAAACTATTCGTTAAAAAAAATATAAGCTAAAAAAATACTTTGGAATGCTATTGCATGTTACGTCATTTTGAGTTGCATGTCTTGGAACGAATTCTCAAAGTTCATGTATTCCTGCATATGGAAAGCAAAATCAGGTTTGGGGGTCTTGGGTCTCTGTTCTGTTCTTACTGCTTGTTAGTAGCAGTGGTTCACATTTTCATTAAACTCCAAATTCATTTGTGCAAACGGTGTGACTATGTGATGTTCATGCCTTTCTCCAAAGCATAAGTGGCATAACAGGTTAAATTCTTTATTTGATAAAAAAGTTTTTAATATATTTTATCAAAAGAATCTACAGAACTGGTACCTGAAAAATTAAGAAATAAATTTATCTTGGTTTCTTCAATCCTACACCTAGGGCTTGATTACTTCTGAAGGAGAAATCCCTCTCTGGAATCCTTCCATCACTGTCTGCCTCTGACCATTCTTTGTTTATCACATGGGATGTTTGCTGCTGCAAGAATGTAACTTAGTACACTGGACTTCATAATGTTGCTGCTACTTACAAGGTTAACTAATACTGTTTAAAACTAGATGGACATAGCCAGTGGGAGCAGCCTTTGCTTAACACACACACACACACACACACACACACACATCCCTCATCCTTCAGTTGCTCATCTTGTGTATCACTCTGCATCCAGATTTGATTGCACACTAAGTAGAAGAGAGTGATCTGAAAGGATAGTAGCCAGAATAAGGACTAACTTTGAAAAATTCAAAGAACTCTTACCTTATCTCTCCTAGCAAGAAGGGGTTCTCTCTTTGAGTGTTGGGTATATTGTATATTGCCTGTGTAAAAAGTGTGATGCTGAATGGCAGTGAAAGATGAGCACTGAATGCAAAGGGCGTGTGGAGGCTGGAGAGAAATAAAGTGATTCTGTTCTGCTGGGTGTGTAATGTTTGTGTGCATGGGTGGTGCGATGCAGATGAGCTGTGAGATAAACTAAATGAAAGTGGAATCGGTTGTAGTGTGCAAGAATGAAAGTCTGTGTCAGTAGAGACATGCAGTGTTTATTGAAAATAACAGTTGAATAAAGAAGTGTCAGGATATGAAAGTGGAATGAAACCGTGGCCAAGGAAAACCAAGGAGGATATGGAGAGAAGTAGAAGCTGACCTCAGGACGTTGAACTCACAAGAGAGATGGAGAACAAACACAACAAATGTTGAGACACTGTTTTGGAAAGGACACATACAAGCATAGAGAAGTGGACATAAAAATAATAATAATGATGATTATGAAGATGATATAAGTGTGTGTGTGTGTGCATATATATATATATATATATATATATATATATATATTTATTTATTTATAATATATATATAAAGTGGACAGCTATCTGCAGGATGTGAGGCCACATATCTACATTAACCTCTCTGATCTACATCCTGTTATCTTGCTGTCTATCTATCAATCAATATTACAGTTTTAATTCACTAATAGAAGATTGTGGGTGACTTTTGAAAGTCAAATATAAACACATCTAAGTAAGTTTTTTTGATCTATACACAAGCCTGACATAGTAGAAATTCAATAAGAGTAGAACACACAGCAGGCGAGCAGTGAGAATGGAAATAATAGAAAACAATTGAAGATGTTCTTACATTTTTGCCTAGATGGATTGTGTAAGTATTATTGTTCTGTGCTAAAGTACGATTGGCAGATGTAGCTGGCATACTTATGTTTGTAGTCTGTGAATAGAAACTGTATTCCAGTACATACCACCTTCTACTAAATTCATAAATGTGGCTCTGCTCAATATTGGCTAAAACAATAATAGCCTGAATTCCTGTCTTAAGTGGAGTTGTGATCAATGAAAAATACCTAGACAGGTGCCTTTTATTTAACAAACATTTAGGAACTAGCTTCCCATACAAATAACTAGATTTTGCTTTTCTATTATTACCGTTAGTCTCTTTTCTATTACTTTTCTACTTTCATTGCTATTATTATCACCACCATGATTATTTCTACTGGCCTAAATGGAGAGTGTACCTTCTTGCTTTGAGAGAGAGAGAGATACTTACAATGGCTGAAATAAGGCTTGTACTTATTACCTTGTACTCTGTACTCCATTTCTTTAATCTTTCAGACATTGTTCTTAATATACAAAGAATTTGTTTTTGAAATAACCTCCCAAAGAAAAATGAGGTAATACACCCAAGAACATGCCAATTCTTTAATTCTGTATGTGATTATAAGTGCTGGCATGGCTGTGGTTAAGAAGCTTGCTTTAAAACCATGTTGTTTCAGGTTCAGTCCCACTGTGCAGCACCATAGGAAAATGTCTTTTACTTTAGCCCTGAGCTGACCAATACTTTGTGAGTGAATTTGGCAGATGGAAATTCTGTGGAAATCTGACATTGCAACTCTATCATCTTTACTACTTTTGCTGCTCCCCCTCCCCACAACTATCTTCTGCAACTTTGCCCCATCTTCCTCAGTTCCTAGTTCTTGTTCATCCACCCTTCAATCTTACCATTGTAGCAGTCTGCTCCATCCCTTCATTCTGCTTCCCATACAGTCTTGCAAACCACTCACCTCAGTTTGCCTTGTGGGGCCAGTGGGCACCTCATCACTATTATCTATCTCTTTCAGCTCCTGCTGATTATTTTCACTTTCTCTTTCTCCTACTAAATGTGAGTAGCCTTGCACATCCATCTACAAGAACTGCCCTGCTCCCTACCTCCCATAATAACCCTTTTGGCTCCTAGCATAAAGCTGACCACCCCCACCTCCCCCAGGCTTCATAGTCTTGCAAACTGCATGGCGACCTGAATAGTCCAGGTGGTATGAAGGAAGCACCTGGACCACATGGTGAAGTGGTTGGCATTAGGAAGGGCATCAAGCTGTAGAAACCATGTGGAAGCAAATATTGGAGCCTGATACAGCCATTGGACACATCGGATCCTGTCAAACTATCCAACTCATGCCAGTTTGGAACATAGATATTAAACAATGATAATGATGCATATATACACACGCCCCTCTTCCTATTACTCTCTTTTACTCTTTTACTTGTTTCAGTCATTTGACTGCGGCCATGCTGGAGCACCGCCTTTAGTCGAGCAACTCGACCCTGGGACTTATTCTTTTTGTAAGCCCAGTACTTATTCTATCGGTCTCTTTTTGCCGAACCGCTAAGTGACGGGGACGTAAACACACCAGCATCGGTTGTCAAGCAATGCTAGGGGAACAAACACACACACATACATATATATATATATATATATACATATATACGACAGGCTTCTTTCAGTTTCCGTCTACCAAATCCACTCACAAGGCATTGGTCGGCCCGAGGCTATAGCAGAAGACACTTGCCCAAGATGCCATGCAGTGGGACTGAACCCGGAACCATGTGGTTGGTAAGCAAGCTACTTACCCCACAGCCACTCCTATTGCCTCATCTTCCTAACATTCCTCTCTTGTGTCAGCAACTCCCTGCATACCCTTCCCTCATCACCAACTCTCCTTTGGCACTCTTGCAATCTTTCCGTCCCACCCCCAACTGATTCTCTGTACCACTTACCTACCCCTCCATCTAACTTGAGGACATGTCTCAATGCATCTTCACCATCTCTCTCTTCTCCTCTCTCCGACTGAAGCAACCATGTATCTCTCCTACTGCAAGACCCCTGTTTCCATCCCTGTCTTATACTCTAACCTCATACCACTTGGCACAAAGCCACCCCCCTCAATCTCAATACTACTCTCCCCTCAGGTGAGTGGTCTTGTCTTGCAGGTTACTTGCTGATTTTCCTGGTGTACCAGGTACAAAGCACCCAGTATACTCTGTAAAGTGGTTGGTGTTAGGAAGGGTATCTAGTCATAGAAACCATGCCAAAGCAGAGAGTTAAGCTTGGGACAGTCCTCTGTCTAACTAGCTCCTGTCAAACCGTCCAACCCATGCCAGCATGGAAAAGTGAAATGATGATGATATCATCATCATGAAATCCCCCTTGACAAATTCTCTCTAATTCATGCAAGCATGAAAAAGTAGGCATTAAAACAATGATGATGATGATGATGATGATGATGATGAATTGCTACTGGTTTCTCTGACCCCAAGCTTTTATTGTTTGTACAACATTCAAGCCATGACTGTTCGATCTTCTTTCCTGTCATGTTTTATGCAAGACTAAAGTCTCCATTTTTAAGACAGTAGTGAAAGGTGGAACAAGAAAATAGTTGCAAATTGTGGCTAGTCAAGTAATGCTTTAGATGTGTGAGTCATGGCTAGTCATGGCTAGATGTTCAGCTGATTTACCTCATGCTGTATAATATGAATTCAATGGGAGGTGATTGGGAGCTACATAACAGCTAACTCAGGTGATGATACAAATCTTTTATCTTTCATTTGCTTCAGTCATTTGACTGTGGCCATGCTGGGGTACCACTTTGAAAGATTCTAGTCAAATAAATCAACCCCAGGACATTTTATTAAAGCCTACTACTTATTCTATCAGTTTCCTTTGCCAAATCACTAAGTTAGAAGGATGCTGACACTAGTGGTCAAGGGGTGGGTGGGGGACAAACACAGACATAGACAGACACATAGATATATATATATATAAATACATACATATATATACACACACACACATATATGTATATTTATGTGTGTATATGTATATATATGTGTATATGTATATATATATGTATATATATGTGTATATGTATATATATATATGTATATATATATGTATGTATATATGTGTTATATATATATGTATGTATATATGTGTATACATATATATATATATGTGTGTGTATATATGTGTATATATATGTGCATACATATATATATATATATGTGTGTATATATGTGAGTATATATATATATATATATCTTCTCCCAAACTTTGGCATCGAGAGTTACACAAATATGAGAACTGGGCACCACTGCATAGTGGCAAGGACTCCAAATTTGCCATCAAATTATAGGACAAAATACTGCAAGAGCCTGGGCTTCAGAGGACCACAGCTCCTCAATGTCCTCCCAAAGAAACTGACAGACCTGCATGGGGTGGATGTAGGTGTCTTCTAAATAAAGCTGGACCTCTTACTCTCGGGTGTCCCAGATGAGCCAACTTCGTGGCAGGAGATGCAGAAATGTCAATTCCTAAAAAGCATTCGTGAAGTAGAATTAAGTAGCTACACCAAATGGTAGGGCTGAGGGTAATACTATGCAGTTTAATGCTGAAAAATTCCAGGCCCTGCGCTACCAGCATTCAAAACTGAATATGAAACTTACAGGGTACACTGGTCCACAGGGAATTTCAATCCCAGAACCTAAATTGGTGAGGGACCTGGGTATCGACATGAGTGATGATACCTCTTTCCAAGTGCACATTACCAGGATGGTGACAAAGTGCAGACGACTTGCTGGATGGATCCTGAGAACATTCAGAACCAGAGATAAGGAAACCATGATGGTCCTCTAGCAGACATTTGTCCTCAGCTGCTTGGATTACTACTCACAGCTATGGTCACCCACCAGTGTAAAATTAACAGCGGACCTTGAAGCAATCCAGAGAAGATTCACAAAGAAGATCTTCTCTTTGCAATAGCTCAGCTACTGGGAAAGGTTGAAATAGCTAAGACTCTACTCCCTGGAGAGAAGATGGGAGAGGTATGAAGTAATATATATCTGGAAGATCCTGGAAGGAATTGTGCCAAATTTTGGCATTGAAAGCTACACCAATGCCAGAATGGGACGACACTGCATAGTGCCAAACATCCCAGCAACGCCATCATGCTTCAGGACCAGTTACTGCAACAGCCTGGGTTTCAGGGGCCCACAGCTTTTTAATATTTTTTTTCTCTCTAGTTTCAGCTCAGAGCTGTGGCCATGCTGATGCACTGCCGTTTTCTACACTGTTATTACTGAAAGCCCCCTCTAATATGTAGCACTTGGTGAAGAATGGAGTTTGATGTAGCTACCCTCATTTGCACCTCTTGCCATGAGGTAGGTTCATATGGGACTCTCAACAGGAAGAGGTCCAGCTTTGATTTAAATACACCTACATCTACTTTGTTCAGGTTTTTCAAGCTCTTTGGGAGATTATTAAAAAGCTGTGGGCCCCTGAAACCCAGGCTGTTGCAGTAGCTGGTCCTGAAGCACGATTGCATTGCTGGGATCTTTGGCACCATGCTGTGTCGTCCCATTCTGGCATTGGTGTAGCTTTCAATGCCAAAATTTGGCACAAGATCTTCCAATTATATATTACTGCATACCTCTCCCATCTTCTCTCCAGGGAGTAGAGTCTTAGCTGTTTCAACTTTTCCCAGTAGCTGATCTGTTGATATATATATATGTATATATATCAAGGGCTTGTTTCAGTTGCTGTCTACGAAATCCACTCTCACGGCTTTGATCAACCCGTGGTTATAGTAGAAAACACTTAGCCAAGGTGTCATGCAATGGGACTGAACCCTGAAGCATATGTTCTGGAAGGAAGCTTCTTTCCACGCAGTGATGCCTGCACGTAATATACACCTTCGCATTCTTCAGAGCTCTAACTTATGTTCTCTGTATTTTTTAACCCCATTTTACATATATACATGAATTAATTTCCTTGGACTTTTGCTGGTACCATTTTGTCAAAATTGGAAATGTATACTCTTTTACATAGATTTCAATAGAAATTAGAATAACTCATCATGGCTGGTAGTCAAGTGCCTTAACCGCAGAGCCACCATTCAATTGCTTCTAAGATAAGTACAATGCTTGGATGCTTACTCTTTCTCTCTCTTTTATTCTTTTACTTGTTTCAGTCATTTGACTGCGGCCATGCTGGAGCACCGCCTTTAGTCGAGCAAATCGACCCCGAGACTTATTCTTTGTAAGCCCAGTACTTATTTTATCGGTCTCTTTTGCTGAACCGCTAAGTGACGGGGACGTACACACACCAGCATCGGTTGTCAAGCAATGCTAGGGGGACAAACACAGACACACAAACACACACACACACACATACATACATATATATACATATATACGACAGGCTTCTTTCAGTTTCCATCTACCAAATCCACTCACAAGGCATTGGTCGGCCCGGGGCTATGGCAGAAGACACTTTCCCAAGATGCCACGCAGTGGGACTGAACCCAGAACCATGTGGTTGGTTAGCAAGCTACTTACCACACAGCCACTCCTGCGCCTATCTTGCGAATATTTGTAATGTGTGGCTGTTATTCGATTATATTGAGTCCAGCTCTGGATTTGTATTATATTTTATTGATATTTCATTGATGAAAGATGAAGTTTTATAATGCTTAGTAGTATTAACCTGTTACTTTGCAGGGTGTGGGAAGGAATATAACAGTGAGAGGTTTTGTATCTGTATTCTGTCTTTGTTCATCAATTTTGAATATCATATTTTTTGATGAGTTCAAGTTTGTTCTATTTCTCCTTCCCCGCTCTCACTGGCATCAAGTAGTATCATTGACCTGACCTTTAGGAATACATATACACTGGGAAATTGAAATGGAGCAAAAATTTTACTATGACACATATTGCCGGGGGATGTAAAGTACATTTATTGAGATCAGCGTCCTAAACTTTCATTCACCTCCACCACATGCACTCACTCACTCACACACACACAAACACAGCATGTTCCATGTCTGTTACATAAAATCAGATATTAAGTTATGTTCAAACACACATGCAACATTTAAAACAAATGTTCCAGAAAATGAAGAAGCCATACAGACACACACAGTTGTGATTGCGAAAACACAAGAATCATTATAGTCAGAATTAAGCAGCTTAAATGCCATTCAGTGATAGGACAGCATGAGACGTATTTATTATCAATACAAAACCTTTACATTTCACAATGAAAGTTTTTTTTATTAGCTTATAAATATGTACATAATTTCTACTGATCTTTCTTACCTGTGACTAGGACTTAATGGAATTCAATAAACAGTTAATTTATCTACCTGTTTGACATTTTGTGTCAGGATATCTGCTCAAGCATTGTTTCACACCTGGCTGTTTGCCGCAAACATAAATGCATACAACATACAAATCGCATACATACTTTTTTTACTCTTTTACTAGTTTCAGTCATTTGACTGCGGCCATGCTGGAGCAATGCCTTTAGTCGAGCAAATTGACCCCAGGACAAATTTTTTGTAAGCCTAGTACTTATTCTATTGGTCTCTTTTGCCGAACCGCTAAGTTACGGGGACGTAAACACACCTACATGGGTTGTGAATCGATGTTGGGGGGTTCAAACACAGACACACAAACACACACACACATACATATATATATATACATATATACGATGGGCTTCTTTCAGTTTCCGTCTACCAAATCCACTCACAAGGCTTTGGTCGGCCCGAGGCTATAGTAGAAGACACTTGTCCAAGGTGCCACGCAGTGGGACTCAACCCGGAACCATATGGTTGGTTAGCAAGCTACTTACCACACAGCCACTCCTGCTCCTACTGTTTTTTTTTTTTTTTTTTTTTTTGACAGCTCTCTAATGTAACACCTTTAACTTTGTTTGCATTCAAAAATGTAGACTTCTTTTTTGGGTAAATGCATATGTTGTTAAGTGAGTGGAATTGGCCCCGTGCAAGGCAGATTCCTTTAAAATGCTTTAGGCCCAGGCATCACTTGATTTTAAACATCTCTGTTATGTGATCCATACTCTGGTTGGCTGTGGCTGAAAAAAAGGCAAAACACAATGAAAAATTCCGTGGTGAAATGAAGGTATAGGACAGTGTGGGTAGTAAGCCTTCTGAACACCTGCTGCAAGAGGCACCCATCATTGCCACACCTGTGCAAAAGTGTAGGTTTTTTTGTATGAACAAAAAGCTGCATCAATGCTACTCACGTTTAACAGAATAATCAAGCAAAAGCAATTCTTGAAATTGAGTTGCAAGCATTATATATATATCCGATCGTGGCCGTTGCCAGCCTTGCCTGGCCCCCGTGCCTGTGGCACGTAAAAAGCACCATCTGTCCGTGGCCGTTTGCCAGCCTTGCCTGGCCCCCGTGCCGGTGGCACGTAAAAAGCACCCACTATACTCACGGAGTGGTTGGCGTTAGGAAGGGCATCCAGCCGTAGAAACACTGCCAGATCAGACTGGGCCTGGTGCAGCCTTCTGGCTTCTCAGACCCCAGTTGAACCGTCCAACCCATGCTAGCATGGAAAGCGGACGCTAAATGATGATGATGATGATATATATATATATATATATAATGTGCAGTTGTTGAGCCTAAATTTGATGAATTTTGTCTACTTTTTTCAGGAATTGCTTGATTAATTGGTGATCACTGATTTGCATTGGAGAGCGTAAAGATGAAAGTTGTAGCTGAGAAAAAATTAGCTGACATGGAGAACTGGAAGCCCTGTGATTATTGGAAAAGAGTTACCTGTATCATGGTGATTGAATCCAGGTGTCAAAATGCTAACATTATGACTTGCTCAATTCTCTGTGAAAGCTGTAGGATGTAGCATGAACAGCCCCGACTGGCTCCTGTGCCACGTTCGGATGGTGCATAAAAAGCACCATCCGAACGTGGCCAATGTCAGTGCTGCCTGACTAGCTCCCGTGCTGGTGGCACGTAAAAAGCAGCCACTACACTTTCGGAGTTGTTGGCATTAGGAAGGGCATCCAGCTGTAGAAACATTGCCAGATTAGATTGGAGCCTGGTGCAGCTTCCTGGCTTGCCAGTCCCCAGTCAAACCGTCCAACCTATGCCAACATGGAAAATGGACGTTAAACAATGATGATGATGATAATCTAAGTAAAATAATTTTGTCACTATCAAGCTGATGTTTAGAAGTAAAACAAACATGAAATTTTGATGTAAAATTTAAATTTGGAGCATTTTAAAACAAGGAATGTATACCATAAAGCAAGGTGTGGCCTTGGGTGCGTTGGTATCTGAAAGGTTAAATCCTTTGCTGAGCCGTTTCAGTAACAGATATTCCTTGGAAGCATTGCCTTTGCTTAGTTCTTGGGAGTGTCACCCTGCTGGCTGTGCTGCTGCTCACATTTGCTGGAGAGGGGGGAGAATATAATTAATTTGTGATTTCAAACTGACAGCTAATGAATGGAATGTCCCACTGATGAAACTGTGCGATTACAAATGTGTAGGGAAAAATTTATTTTCTGTTTCTCTCTCATTTGGCACTGCTCCAAATGTATGTACACAAACAAACACACTTACAGTTTCTCTCTCGCACACACACACACACACACACACACACACACATACGTACGTTCGCTACTGTAGTAATACAAAGCAGCTCCAACAACCTGGAAGTGGTGGCAACATTTCTGTGTACAAGAAAATGTGTAATTGGAGCTGTGGGTTTTATGGCTGTATAACTCCACCACCACCACAAGTGCTAACTAACCTTGCCTGGAATGGGGGATGTAATGGTGGTGAATATATGATCCATCAAACATCACTGACTATTTTCATTACTTTCATTTCTGTACAGCCTTTTTGCTTTCTTTCTGTACACACACACACACACACAATGTCGAATGTGTGTAAAACGTATATATATATGTTTGTCTGTGCATGCATATAAAATAATCTTATTGACTGAGGTTTGTGAAGTGAAGCCTTCAACAAAGTAACATTCAGTTCTAGGCAGGAGGATCACAGATTGGTTCAAATGAGAAGTGTAAGAATCAAGAAAGATAATGGTTTTGAAGTTGGGTAATGGTCAATACTTAATTTGGACTGTGGATGTGTGTGAAGAAGTAGGGTTTAGAGAAAGGGATTCACAGGAGGCAGTAAATTAAGAGTCAAAGGCAAGGTTGTATTGAGCCTATTGAATAAAGGGAATGAAAAGAATTCAATATAGGAATCGCTCTTTAATTGCAGCTTAATATGTAAATGTAATTTGGAGTTTTAGATTAATATTTAAATCCTAAAGACATAGAGACATGTATTTGGTGTTTGGCAAAACTCCTCAAGGTTGTGGAGTCACCACTGAACGTTTTTTCATGTTTGTGACAAGGTAGCGTGTTAGTGTCGGAGTCCTTCATTCTCCAAGTTACACTAAAAAATGGAGTTGAAGTAAACATTGAAAATCTAGTGAAATGGTTATCAATTTCACTCTGTCACAGCTTTCGCAACAAATTCTTTCTCTTAGTAATATTTATTTACAGTTATATGATCTGGACGACTTGTACCTCCGTGTCTCCAATACATATCTACATGAACTTGATTATAACTTAATATGATATTGCCACATATGTAATATATAAATATACTTATGTGTATTACACTTATGTTTAATATATTTATAGACTCTATGGTGACGAGCTGGCAGAATCGTCAGCACACTGCTTAGTGGCATTTTGTCCGTCTTTACATTCTGAAATCAGTCTCTGCTAGGTTAACTTTGCATTTCATCCCATCAAAATCGATAAAATGAATACCTGTTGAGCCCTGGATTAGTGTTATTAATTGGCTTACTGCCTCCCTTGAATTTGGTGGCCTTGTGCCAAAATTTGAAACCAATATCTTTAAAGATGCTTAAAATAACATAAGTAAACATACTTAAAGTAGATTTGCCTTTGATCATGGGTCTTCCTTCCATAAAAGAACTGATTTATATTCCAGCCATGACCTACTTGTTTTATTTTTGTTTGTTTTTAGGACTGTGTCAAGGATTGTATTATTCAATATGCCCTATTCATATTTAATATTCTAGAGTGAGCTGCTATTTCCAGCAGACCCAATGACTGTGTTCAGACATGAGTTTTTGTTGTTAGCCCCAGGTTATTATTGATTGAGCAGAGTAAACAAATGGGTGAGAAGGCAAACCAACCACAACCACTTCATCTTTTATTCAGTCGCAATGTATCTAGAACTATAAAAATTTTCAAATCTAAGGAAGACTTGGCTGTTAGTTCTGGCAGGTGCAGCAACTGTGTAGAAACCTTTTCATTGGCAAACATAAATTATTTGGATATGTAGATATGTGGCAGTAGATTTTTAGGATCATTAGAGCTGTAGACATAATGCTTTAAGGCATTCAGCTACATCTTACATTCTGAGGTCAAATTCTGCCAAGGTCAACTTCAACTATCATCTTCCTGGGGTTTTCTTGATCTTATATCAATATTTAACTTAACATTAAGGCTGTGAGCTGGCAGAATCATTAGCACACTGGACAGAATTCTTAGTGGCATTTCATCTGTCGTTACGTTCTGAGTTCAAATTCCCCCAAGGTCAACTTTGCCTTTCATTCTTTCGGGTTTGAAAAATAAGTACTGGTTGAGCCCTGGGGTCAGTGTCACTGACTTATCTCCTACTCCAAAATTTGTGCCCAAAATTTAACTTTAGATAAACTTTAGAAAAACTTTTGCAGCCTAGTATTAAATAAATTGAAATGTATCAGTGTTTGCTGAAATAGACAATGATTTTAATGTCTTGTTTTTTTTTTTTTACATAAAAAAAATAAATTGTTGTCTAGTTCTAGGTCATAAAAAAATTATTTATCCCCAGATGAGACTTGATTGAGCTAAACCTACATTGTTACAAATTATTTGTTCTCATTATAGGCGTAGGAATGGCTGTGTGGTAAGTAGCTTGCTTACCAACCACATAGTTCCAGGTTCAGTCCCACTGCGTGGAACCTTGGGCAAATGTCTTTTACTATAGCCTCAGGCCGACCAAAGCCTTGTGAGTGGATTTGGTAGACAGAAACTGAAAGAAGCCTGTCGTATATATATATATATATATATATGTGTGTGTGTGTGTGTGTCTGTGTTTGTCCCCCCACAGCATCGCTTGACAATCGATGCTGGTGTGTTTACATCCCCATAACTTAGTGGTTTGGCAAAAGAGACAAAGAGACTGATAGAATAAGTACTAGGCTTGCAAAGAATAAGTCCTGGGGTCAATTTGCTTGACTAAAAGTGGTGCTCCAGCATGGCTACAGTCAAATGACTGAAACAAGTGAAAATAAAAAAAAAGAGTATGTAGATAGGTACATGTTTCAGAGATGTTTGCAATTTTTTTAGTCAGCCATTAGAGAAAAGAAGTGAAGGCTTGTGGCTTAGTGGTTAGAGTGTCAGGATTAATGATTGTAAGATTGCGGTTTCGATTCCTGCACTGGATGACACATTGTATTCTTGAGCAAGACACTTCATTTCACATTGCTTCAGCCCACTGACAAAACTGGATATTCCTGCAATGGATTGGTGTCCTGTCTGGGTGGGGAATGTATATGCCATGAAAATGGGAAACTGGCCCCTTTGAGTTGACATGACTCGAGAGAGTAACTTAACTAAGCTTATTAGAGAAAAGAAGAGGAAAGAAAAAGGAGTAAGGTGGAATGATCATCTCAGAGATGAAAAGAATCCCTATTATATAGTAGAAATACGAACATTTGCAAATGCCCAGAACTGTAGAGTGTTGCACTTGTGTGTGTGTCAAAGCTTAGTGTATCTGGTAGAGTGAGATAAAAACTAATTTACTTGACAAACAATTATCTTTTTAAAGGCATCAGCTGTTGGTTGATATATTTATTACAATTTGTAGCTGTTAGTTACTTCTTGAATTCATTACATACTGAGAGAGAAAATATAGTTTTCCCAATGTAATTAACTTTTCTGATTTGTTAATTTCCTAATAATGTGTTAATGTTTGGTTTAAACTTGAGCTACAGTCTCCTTCAGAAATATTTTATTGTGTTTGAGAAGCAAGTTGTGGTGATGAAACTCCTATGTCTGGACTTTATTCAGCTCATCTATCCTTGGTACACTGTATGAATATAGAGCTTTCATTACTGATGTTGTTCAGCTTTAGGTCAGCAAAGACTGAGTAGGCCTAAGATTAAAGACATGCCAACCATGACCATCTGTTTATATATATATATCTCATAGTTATATTGTCCAATTTGTTCTTTTTTACTTAAGGTGGTAACTTTTGATTTGAGATAGATTAAGCTACTATTTCTAGTAGGTTATGTAAATGCTTAAATATTTCCCCCCTTGGTTTTGTTTTGATGTCATTATTATTATTATTATTATTATTATTTAAAAAAAAAAAACAAAAACATTTTTTTCAATAGCCCTGCAAAGACAGTGATTTGGCTGAAATGGTAGGAATGCTTGACAAAATGGCTGCAATATTTAATTAAACCCTTTAAGTTCTAATTTCAAATTTCACCAAAGTCAAGTTTATGTTTCATCTTTCCAGATGTTAATAAAAAAAAGTACCAGTTATGTACTGGAGTAATTGATGGTACCTGTCCCTCTAAATGTATAGTCTTGTTCTTATATTAGATATCAATTTGTAATTTTGTATTACATTTCTTTGTTACAATTGTTTGTTTGTTTCCTCTCTTTCACTTAGATTCAAACTTCCTGTCAAATGGTATAACAACCCAGTTCTCAAGCAGGACAGTTCCTTGCTTTCATTTCCAGTCTGCTACTCACTCTGAGCCTATGAATTGCATAATTTTTCTGGTAAGTTGTCTTCATGTTGTACTATGTTCACCAGGCTCCTGATGATGTTAAAGGAGTTAAGTCTGTAGTGATATAGATGTGTATATGACTGATAACTTCATACTGACAGTAATCACTGAAACAGATATCATTTCTACAATTATATCATTTTTTAAATGTCCATTATATATATGTGTGTCCTTGTGTATGTGTTTCTCTCTCACCACCACTTAACAACCAGTGTTGTTTTGTTTATGTCCCAGTAACTTAAACATTTGACAAAACAAACTACTAAAGTCCCAGGCTTAAAATAAAAAGTACTGAAGTCAGTTTTTTATTTTTTATCAACCAAACTTTTCAAAGCATTGCTTCTGCATGGCCATAGTTCACTGTGTGTAACAAGTAAAAGATAAAAGATTCTAACATAACAAGCTCTGGTTGTAAATTTGTTTCTCTTTTGTGTGTGTGTGTGTGTGTGTGTAAATATGATGTTTGCATATTGTTGGAGCTGTTATTTTTACTGATGGATGTTTACCGTTCAACTGTGAGTCATTGAAGTAGGAAGCATGCTGAGTTATGTGCTTCACCAAAGGTCACACTACAAAAGTTACAATCTATGATTATGATAACAGAAGTCCTGCACCTTACACACACACACACCCTCTAAACTATTGTACTTCCTAATGTACTTTCACATTTTTCTACCAAAATAATTAAAATAAAAGTTACAATCTATGATTATGATAACAGAAGTCCTGCACCTTACACACACACACACACACACCCTCTAAACTATTGTACTTCCTAATGTACTTTCACATTTTTTCTATCAAAATAATTAAAATAAAAGTTACAATCTATGATTATGATAACAGAAGTCCTGCACCTTACACACACACACACACACACACCCTCTAAACTATTGTACTTCCTAATGTACTTTCACATTTTTTCTACCAAAATAATTAAAATAAAAGTTACAATCTATGATTATGATAACAGAAGTCCTGCACCTTACACACACACACACACACACCCTCTAAACTATTGTACTTCCTAATGTACTTTCACATTTTTTCTATCAAAATAATTAAAATAAAAGTTACAATCTATGATTATGATAACAGAAGTCCTGCACCTTACACACACACACACACACACCCTCTAAACTATTGTACTTCCTAATGTACTTTCACATTTTTTCTATCAAAATAATTAAAATAAAAGTTACAATCTATGATTATGATAACAGAAGTCTTGCACCTTACACACACACACACACACCCTCCAAACTATTGTACTTCCTAATGTACTTTCACATTTTTTCTATCAAAATAATTAAGATAAAAGTTACAATCTATGATTATGATAACAGAAGTCTTGCACCTTACACACACACACACACCCTCCAAACTATTGTACTTCCTAATGTACTTTCACATTTTTTCTACCAAAATAATTAAAATAAAAGTTACAATCTATGATTATGATAACAGAAGTCCTGCACCTTACACACACACACACACCCTCCAAACTATTGTACTTCCTAATGTACTTTCACATTTTTTCTACCAAAATAATTAAAATAAAAGTTACAATCTATGATTATGATAACAGAAGTCTTGCACCTTACACACACACACACACACCCTCCAAACTATTGTACTTCCTAATGTACTTTCACATTTTTTCTACCAAAATAATTAAAATAAAAGTTACAATCTATGATTATGATAACAGAAGTCTTGCACCTTACACACACACACACACACCCTCCAAACTATTGTACTTCCTAATGTACTTTCACATTTTTTCTATCAAAATAATTAAAATAAAAGTTACAATCTATGATTATGATAACAGAAGTCCTGCACCTTACACACACACACACACACACCCTCTAAACTATTGTACTTCCTAATGTACTTTCACATTTTTTCTACCAAAATAATTAAAATAAAAGTTACAATCTATGATTATGATAACAGAAGTCCTGCACACTTACACACACACACACACCCTCCAAACTATTGTACTTCCTAATGTACTTTCACATTTTTTCTACCAAAATAATTAAAATAAAAGTTACAATCTATGATTATGATAACAGAAGTCTTGCACCTTACACACACACACACACACCCTCTAAACTATTGTACTTCCTAATGTACTTTCACATTTTTTCTACCAAAATAATTAAAATAAAAGTTACAATCTATGATTATGATAACAGAAGTCCTGCACCTTACACACACACACACACACCCTCTAAACTATTGTACTTCCTAATGTACTTTCACATTTTTTCTATCAAAATAATTAAAATAAAAGTTACAATCTATGATTATGATAACAGAAGTCCTGCACCTTACACACACACACACACACCCTCCAAACTATTGTACTTCCTAATGTACTTTCACATTTTTTCTACCAAAATAATTAAAATAAAAGTTACAATCTATGATTATGATAACAGAAGTCTTGCACCTTACACACACACACACACACCCTCTAAACTATTGTACTTCCTAATGTACTTTCACATTTTTTCTACCAAAATAATTAAAATAAAAGTTACAATCTATGATTATGATAACAGAAGTCCTGCACCTTACACACACACACACAACCCTCTAAACTATTGTACTTCCTAATGTACTTTCACATTTTTTCTATCAAAATAATTAAAATAAAAGTTACAATCTATGATTATGATAACAGAAGTCCTGCACCTTACACACACACACACACACCCTCCAAACTATTGTACTTCCTAATGTACTTTCACATTTTTTCTACCAAAATAATTAAAATAAAAGTTACAATCTATGATTATGATAACAGAAGTCCTGCACCTTACACACACACACACACACACCCTCTAAACTATTGTACTTCCTAATGTACTTTCACATTTTTTCTATCAAAATAATTAAAATAAAAGTTACAATCTATGATTATGATAACAGAAGTCCTGCACCTTACACACACACACACACACCCTCCAAACTATTGTACTTCCTAATGTACTTTCACATTTTTTCTACCAAAATAATTAAAATAAAAGTTACAATCTATGATTATGATAACAGAAGTCCTGCACCTTATACACACACACACACACCCTCTAAACTATTGTACTTCCTAATGTACTTTCACATTTTTTCTACCAAAATCATCATCATCATCATCATCATCATCATTTAGCGTCCGTTTTCCATGCTAGCATGGGTTGGACGGTTCAACTGGGGTCTGGGGAGCCCGAAGGCTGCACCAGGCCAGTCAGATCTGGCAGTGTTTCTACAGCTGGATGCCCTTCCTAACGCCAACCACTCCGAGAGTGTAGTGGGTGATTTTATGTGCCACCGACACAGGTGCCAGACGAGGCTGGCGAACGGCCACGCTCGGATGGTGTTTTTATGTGCCACCGACACAGGTGCCAGACGAGGCTGGCAGACGGCCACGCTCGGATGGTGTTTTTATGTGCCACCGACACAGGTGCCAGATGAGGCTGGCAGGTGCCAGACGAGGCTGGTAGACGGCCACGCTCGGATGGTGTTTTTATGTGCCACCGACACAGGTGCCAGATGAGGCTGGCGGACGGCCACGATCGGATGGTGTTTGTTACGTCCCCAAAGCACGGAGGCCAGTCTATGCGGTACTGGCTACGGCCACGTTCGGATGATTTTCTTGTGTGCCACCGGCACTGGTACCACAAAGATACAAATTCCATTTATGCTCATCTATTTTGATTTGTTTTGATTTGATTTGATTTTCACTTGCCTCAACAGGTCTTCACAAGTGTCACAAGAAGGAAGGTATGCACAGGTGGACTGTCTACGTCGCCGGGTCTTCGGATGGTGTCTTTATGTGCCACCGACACAGGTGCCAGATGTGGCTGGCGAACGGCCACGATCGGATGGTTTTCTTGTGTGCCACCGGTACTGGAACCACAAAGATACAAATTCCATTGATGTTCATCTATTTTGATTTGGTTTGATTTTCACTTGCCTCAACAGGCCTTCACAAGTGTCACGCGTGTCACACACTTGCCTCAACAGGTCTCCACAAGTGTCACACACTTGCCTCTGCCTCAACAGGTCTTCACAAAGTGTCACACACTTGCCTCTGCCTCAACAGGTCTTCACAAGTGTCATAAGAGGGAAGGTATGCACAGGTGGACTGACTACGTCGCCGGGTCTTTGGATGGTGTTTTTATGTGCCACCGACACAGATGCCAGGTGAGGCTGGCGAACGGCCACGATCAGATGGTGTTTGTTGTGCCCACAGCACGGAGGCCAGTCGATGCGGTACCAGCTACGGCCACTTCGGATGGTTTTCTTGTGTGCCACCGGTACTGGAACCACAAAGATACAAATTCCATTGATATTCATCTATTTTGATTTGGTTTGATTTTCACTTGCCTCAACAGGTCTTCACAAGTGTCACACACTTGCCTCAACAGGTCTTCACAAGTGTCATAAGAGGGAAGGTATGCACAGGTGGACTGACTACGTCGCCGGGTCTTCGGATGGTGTCTTTATGTGCCACCGGCACAGGTGCCAGATGAGGCTGGCGAACGGCCACGATCGGATGGTGTTTGTTGTGCCCACAGCACGGAGGCCAGTCGATGCGGTACTGGTTACGGCCACGTTTGGGTGGTTTTCTTGTGTGCCACCGGCACTGGTACCACAAAGAATACAATTCCACTGATGTTCATCTATTTTGATTTGTTTTGATCTTCACTTGCCTCAACAGGTCTTCATAAGTGTCACAAGAAGGAAGGTATGCACAGGACTGACTACGTCCCAGGTCGGGGCCACGGGTTATGGCCTGACTAGTCTTGCCGGGTCTTCTCATGCACAGCATACTTCCATTGGTCTCGGTCTCTAGACATTTCCTTAGTGAGACCTAAAGTTCGAAGGTCGTGCTTCACCACCTCGTCCCAGGTTTTCCTGGGTCTACCTCTTCCACAGGTTCCCTCCACTGCTAGGGTGTAGCACTTTTGCACACAACTATCTTCAGCCTTTCTTGTCACATGACCATACCAGCGCAGCCGTCTCTCTTGCACGCCACAACTGACGCTTCTTAGGTTCAGCTTTTCTCTCAAGGAACTTACACTCTGACGATTATGAACACTGACATTACACATCCATCGGAGCATACTGGCTTCATTTCTTGCGAGCTTACGCATATCCTCAGCAGTCACGGCCCATGTTTCACTACCATGTAGCATGGCTGTACGTACACATGCATCATACAGTCTGCCTTTTACTCTGAGCGAGAGGCCTTTTGTCACCAGCAGGGGTAAGAGCTCTCTAAACTTTGCCCAGGCTATTCTTACTCTAGCAGTTACACTTTCAGCACACCCACCCCCGCTACTGACTTGGTCTCCTAGGTAGCGGAAGCTATCAACTACTTCTAGTTTGTCTCCCTGGAACGTGGCAGAAGTTGGTCTCTGCATATTTCCAGTGTTTATTGCTCCTGAGCATTTGCCACAGACAAAAACTATTTTCCTAGTTAGCCTTCCTTTGACATTGCTGCACCTCTTATGTGTCCATAGCTTACACTTGGTGCATCTTATAGAGTTTCTACCTACACCTTTTTTACAGATCGAGCAGGGCCATCTACCTGAAGGCGTTTGTGATTGATCTACCTTCCTACTTATTAGAACTTTGGTTTTGGCTAGGTTGATTCTAAGGCCCTTCGATTCTAATCCTTGTTTCCACACCTGGAACTTCTCCTCCAGTTCTGATAGTGACTCAGCAATTAGAGCAAGGTCATCAGCATAGAGGAGCTCCCAGGGGCAACCTGTCTTGAATTCCTCCGTTATTGCCTGGAGGACTATGATAAATAGGAGGGGACTGAGGACTGAACCTTGGTGGACCCCAACCTCTACCCGGAATTCTTCACTGTACTCGTTGCCCACCCTCACCTTACTAGCAGCGTCTCTGTACATGGCTTGCACAGCTCTCACCAACCATTCTTCTATCCCTAGTTTCCTCATTGACCACCAGATAAGGGACCGGGGGACCCTGTCAAAGGCTTTCTCCAAGTCAACAAAAGCCAGGTACAAGGGCTTATCTTTGGCTAGGTATTTCTCCTGCAGCTGTCTTACCAGGAATATAGCATCAGTAGTACTTTTCCCTGGCACGAACCCAAACTGCATATCATCTAAGGTAACTCTCTCTCTAATTAGTTCGGCTACAACCCTCTCCGTAACCTTCATTACCTGATCCAGCAGCTTGATGCCCCTGTAGTTATTTGTCTCTAGGGCGTCGCCTTTACCTTTGTAGCAGTTGACTATTATGCTGCTACACCAGTCATTGGGTATGACCCCCTCGTGTATCACCTGGTTAACTATACGGGTGACTAAGCTATAGCCGACACCACCAGATATTTTGAGCATCTCTGCAGTAATTCCTGATGGGCCTGGGGCTTTCCCTGTTTTCATGCTTCTAATTGCCTTATCTACTAAGGAACTGTTAACTCGGATTGCTGGTCCCTCTGTTGGGTCGACATTCGGCAGACTCTCTTTATCCCATTCATTTTCTTCATTCAGCAACCTATCATAGTGGCGTCTCCAAGTCTCTCTCTTTGCACCCTCATTAAGTGCAAGTGAACCGTCCTCCTTGCGAACACATTTCTCTCCTACCACGTCACGATTCTCTCTCACACACTGTCTTGCAACACGAAATACCTCAAGTCTTTCATCCTCACGACGCAGGACATTGGCAAATTTTTCCTTCTCTGCTTCCCCTCTGGCTAGATAGACCTGTCTCCTGGCTTCCCTTCTGGCAGACTGATACACTTCCCTGCTACCACCGTTCTTCCAGGCCTTCCAAGCCTGTTTCTTTTGTCTAATAGCCCTGTCAACAATATTGTTCCACCACCACGTTATTTTGGGTCTTAAGGGGACTTTGCACCAGCCACAGATCTGGTCAGCGGCTTTCAGCAGGTTGTCCCTCAGAAGCGTCCAGTTGTCTTCTACCCCATGCGTAGCTATACTCCCTTCCATCTCGTCTAAAGCTTCAAATAACATATCTCTAAATCTCTGTCCATTCGCAGGGTCTTTAAGCTTCCAGACCCTTCTTCTCCATGTTGGTCGTCTTCTAGTCGCCCTCTTAGTCCTGATCCTAAAGTCACTAACTACCAGTCTATGTTGTGGGGTGCATTCTTCACTTGGGAAGGTTTTGGCATTTATAAGCAGCCATCTTTCCCTTTTTCTGGCAAGGATGTAGTCGATTTGGCTAGTATGCCGGCCCGATCGGTAGGTGACCAGGTGGCTTGTCGGTTTCCTGAAGTTAGTGTTGCAAATCATAAGACTATTCGCATCGCAGAACTCCAGCAGCCTGGTTCCCTCCTCGTTGCGGGAACCATAACCGTAGCCTCCATGCACGCCATGGAAGCCCCCAGCACGTCGTCCAACATGCCCATTGAAGTCACCAGCCACAAAGAGAAGGTCCCTGTCGTTCGTCAATGATGTGGTCTGCAGTAGGGTGTCATAGAAACAGTCTTTCTGTCCATCAGGTAGCCCTGGCTGAGGGGCATAGGCCGATATAATAGTTGCTAAACTATGGTGGAGCACTAATCTAATCTTAATTATTCTGTCACTTACTCTGACTACCTCGATTACCTTATCTACCCATTTTTCGGCGATAAGCATGCCCACACCCCCGACTCCGTCAGTATTCCCAGCCCAGAAAATCTTGTACCTCTGTCCTTTGCCTGTGAGGAACCTAGCAGAACCTCCTCTCCACCTCACTTCTTGAATGCAGCATATATCAACCCACCTCCGTTCAAGCAATTCAACTATCTCGCCAGATCTGCCTTTCAGTGTGCCGACGTTGAGGGTGCCAACCCTGAGGCTGTGGGTGGGGGTGGAAGTGGTATTGGTCCTAATAGCGTCATGTACCTGAAAAGAAAACTCGCGTTTGGCAGTATTCATAGACAAACAATGGAACTTAAGTTCAAACCTCGTATACAACACTAAACATGTCTTGCAATGACTGAACACTACCTTTTATGGAAGGAGGTGGGGGTGGCGTAAGACTTTGAGTGTATAAGGGAGACAAGGGTGAGAAAAATTTAGGACTTCCTGTACCGGTGGTGGGGGTGGGAGGGCGGGTGCACCGCGAAAACCGGGCTAGTAGCTATAAATAAATACCTAAATTTTGCCTAACCTATGGGAGAAGCGTGGACGATAAGGAGCTATAAATTATAAATACATTTATTCTATATCTACGAGGCGTGAGACTGATCGATAAAATAAAATAAAATTAGGGGCAAGCTTTAAGATTAAATATATATTTAACACAAGACATGAGACAACGATATATAATTAAGATGAACTATAGAATTAGAATTATATGTACATATAAAAAAAGACACAAGGCGTGAGGCTAAATTTCACAAGTCATAACAATAATACTAATAGAGATAAAACAGGGCTAACTAAAAGATCAGATCAGTTGCAGATAGTTAAGTAGGTACACGGGTTGAAATTAAATATAGATTGCTTAGCTTGGATTCATATTTCGTATTTTCGTAGGGAGTCGGATACCAGTCTGAATTCAAGTGAGGCCGTTGAAATCAGTCGCTGGTTTATATGCATATAGGGTGGCGGAGAAAAGGGGGGGGGCGAATGGCGATCGAAAGAAATATAAGACAATTGAAGAGGAACGGGGGGGGGGGGGTCGTGGCCCACCAAGAATCGGCCGGCAGCCATTTCTTCCTTCCTTGGGAGAGAAATAGTTATTAGTAGCTATAAATAAATACCTAAATTTTGCCTAACCTATGGGAGAAGCGTGGACGATAAGGAGCTATAAATTATAAATACATTTATTCTATATCTACGAGGCGTGAGACTGATCGATAAAATAAAATAAAATTAGGGGCAAGCTTTAAGATTAAATATATATTTAACACAAGACATGAGACAACGATATATAATTAAGATGAACTATAGAATTAGAATTATATGTACATATAAAAAAAAAAAAAAGACACAAGGCGTGAGGCTAAATTTCACAAGTCATAACAATAATACTAATAGAGATAAAACAGGGCTAACTAAAAGATCAGATCAGTTGCAGATAGTTAAGTAGGTACACGGGTTGAAATTAAATATAGATTGCTTAGCTTGGATTCATATTTCGTATTTCGTATTTTCGTAGGGAGTCGGATACCAGTCTGAATTCAAGTGAGGCCGTTGAAATCAGTCGCTGGTTTATATGCATATAGGGTGGCGGAGAAAAGGGGGGGGGCGAATGGCGATCGAAAGAAATATAAGACAATTGAAGAGGAACGGGGGGGGGTCGTGGCCCACCAAGAATCGGCCGGCAGCCATTTCTTCCTTCCTTGGGAGAGAAATAGTTATTAGTAGCTATAAATAAATACCTAAATTTTGCCTAACCTATGGGAGAAGCGTGGACGATAAGGAGCTATAAATTATAAATACATTTATTCTATATCTACGAGGCGTGAGACTGATCGATAAAATAAAATAAAATTAGGGGCAAGCTTTAAGATTAAATATATATTTAACACAAGACATGAGACAACGATATATAATTAAGATGAACTATAGAATTAGAATTATATGTACATATAAAAAAGACACAAGGCGTGAGGCTAAATTTCACAAGTCATAACAATAATACTAATAGAGATAAAACAGGGCTAACTAAAAGATCAGATCAGTTGCAGATAGTTAAGTAGGTACACGGGTTGAAATTAAATATAGATTGCTTAGCTTGGATTCATATTTCGTATTTCGTATTTTCGTAGGGAGTCGGATACCAGTCTGAATTCAAGTGAGGCCGTTGAAATCAGTCGCTGGTTTATATGCATATAGGGTGGCGGAGAAAAGGGGGGGGGGGCGAATGGCGATCGAAAGAAATATAAGACAATTGAAGAGGAACGGGGGGGGGGTCGTGGCCCACCAAGAATCGGCCGGCAGCCATTTCTTCCTTCCTTGGGAGAGAAATAGTTATTAGTAGCTATAAATAAATACCTAAATTTTGCCTAACCTATGGGAGAAGCGTGGACGATAAGGAGCTATAAATTATAAATACATTTATTCTATATCTACGAGGCGTGAGACTGATCGATAAAATAAAATAAAATTAGGGGCAAGCTTTAAGATTAAATATATATTTAACACAAGACATGAGACAACGATATATAATTAAGATGAACTATAGAATTAGAATTATATGTACATATAAAAAAAGACACAAGGCGTGAGGCTAAATTTCACAAGTCATAACAATAATACTAATAGAGATAAAACAGGGCTAACTAAAAGATCAGATCAGTTGCAGATAGTTAAGTAGGTACACGGGTTGAAATTAAATATAGATTGCTTAGCTTGGATTCATATTTCGTATTTCGTATTTTCGTAGGGAGTCGGATACCAGTCTGAATTCAAGTGAGGCCGTTGAAATCAGTCGCTGGTTTATATGCATATAGGGTGGCGGAGAAAAGGGGGGGGGGCGAATGGCGATCGAAAGAAATATAAGACAATTGAAGAGGAACGGGGGGGGGGTCGTGGCCCACCAAGAATCGGCCGGCAGCCATTTCTTCCTTCCTTGGGAGAGAAATAGTTATTAGTAGCTATAAATAAATACCTAAATTTTGCCTAACCTATGGGAGAAGCGTGGACGATAAGGAGCTATAAATTATAAATACATTTATTCTATATCTACGAGGCGTGAGACTGATCGATAAAATAAAATAAAATTAGGGGCAAGCTTTAAGATTAAATATATATTTAACACAAGACATGAGACAACGATATATAATTAAGATGAACTATAGAATTATATGTACATATAAAAAAAAAAAAAAAAAAAAAAAAAGACACAAGGCGTGAGGCTAAATTTCACAAGTCATAACAATAATACTAATAGAGATAAAACAGGGCTAACTAAAAGATCAGATCAGTTGCAGATAGTTAAGTAGGTACACGGGTTGAAATTAAATATAGATTGCTTAGCTTGGATTCATATTTCGTATTTCGTATTTTCGTAGGGAGTCGGATACCAGTCTGAATTCAAGTGAGGCCGTTGAAATCAGTCGCTGGTTTATATGCATATAGGGTGGCGGAGAAAAGGGGGGGGGCGAATGGCGATCGAAAGAAATATAAGACAATTGAAGAGGAACGGGGGGGGTCGTGGCCCACCAAGAATCGGCCGGCAGCCATTTCTTCCTTCCTTGGGAGAGAAATAGTTATTAGTAGCTATAAATAAATACCTAAATTTTGCCTAACCTATGGGAGAAGCGTGGACGATAAGGAGCTATAAATTATAAATACATTTATTCTATATCTACGAGGCGTGAGACTGATCGATAAAATAAAATAAAATTAGGGGCAAGCTTTAAGATTAAATATATATTTAACACAAGACATGAGACAACGATATATAATTAAGATGAACTATAGAATTAGAATTATATGTACATATAAAAAAGACACAAGGCGTGAGGCTAAATTTCACAAGTCATAACAATAATACTAATAGAGATAAAACAGGGCTAACTAAAAGATCAGATCAGTTGCAGATAGTTAAGTAGGTACACGGGTTGAAATTAAATATAGATTGCTTAGCTTGGATTCATATTTCGTATTTCGTATTTTCGTAGGGAGTCGGATACCAGTCTGAATTCAAGTGAGGCCGTTGAAATCAGTCGCTGGTTTATATGCATATAGGGTGGCGGAGAAAAGGGGGGGGGGGGCGAATGGCGATCGAAAGAAATATAAGACAATTGAAGAGGAACGGGGGGGGGGGTCGTGGCCCACCAAGAATCGGCCGGCAGCCATTTCTTCCTTCCTTGGGAGAGAAATAGTTATTAGTAGCTATAAATAAATACCTAAATTTTGCCTAACCTATGGGAGAAGCGTGGACGATAAGGAGCTATAAATTATAAATACATTTATTCTATATCTACGAGGCGTGAGACTGATCGATAAAATAAAATAAAATTAGGGGCAAGCTTTAAGATTAAATATATATTTAACACAAGACATGAGACAACGATATATAATTAAGATGAACTATAGAATTAGAATTATATGTACATATAAAAAAAGACACAAGGCGTGAGGCTAAATTTCACAAGTCATAACAATAATACTAATAGAGATAAAACAGGGCTAACTAAAAGATCAGATCAGTTGCAGATAGTTAAGTAGGTACACGGGTTGAAATTAAATATAATTAAAATAAAAGTTACAATCTATGATTATGATAACAGAAGTCCTGCACCTTACACACACACACACACACCCTCTAAACTATTGTACTTCCTAATGTACTTTCACATTTTTTCTATCAAAATAATTAAAATAAAAGTTACAATCTATGATTATGATAACAAGTCCTGCACCTTACACACACACACACACACACCCTCTAAACTATTGTATTTCCTAATGTACTTTCACATTTTTTCTACCAAAATAATTAAAATAAAAGTTACAATCTATGATTATGATAACAGAAGTCTTGCACCTTACACACACACACACACACCCTCTAAACTATTGTACTTCCTAATGTACTTTCACATTTTTTCTACCAAAATAATTAAAATAAAAGTTACAATCTATGATTATGATAACAGAAGTCCTGCACCTTACACACACACACACACACACACCCTCTAAACTATTGTACTTCCTAATGTACTTTCACATTTTTTCTATCAAAATAATTAAAATAAAAGTTACAATCTATGATTATGATAACAGAAGTCTTGCACCTTACACACACACACACACACACCCTCTAAACTATTGTACTTCCTAATGTACTTTCACATTTTTTCTACCAAAATAATTAAAATAAAAGTCTTAGATAAGTTTTATTTTATTCAATGTGGAAGTCTTTCTTCTCACTGCCAAGAATAAAACTGTTTTACTTGCTGATAAAATAATAATGTTTCAAGCAAGTGAAACAATAATTTTTGTTTTTATTTTCTTGAAATTCACTTTTTGTGAAAGACTGGATAAGTTAATGGTAAGTTCAAAGGCTCAGGGGTTGTATTACAAATGTTGAGATGTAGGCGCGGGAGTGGCTGTGTGGTAAGTAGCTTGCTAACCAGCCACATGGTTCCGGGTTCAGTCCCATTGCGTGGCATCTTGGGCAAGTGTCTTCTACTATAGCCTCGGGCCGACCAAAGCCTTGTGAGTGGATTTGGTAGACGGAAACTGAAAAGAAGCCTGTCATATATATGTATATATATATGTGTGTGTGTGTGTGTTTGTGTGTCTGTGTTTGTCCCCCTAGCATTGCTTGACAACCGATGCTGGTGTGTTTACGTCCCCGTCACTTAGCGGTTCGGCAAAAGAGACCGATAGAATAAGTACTGGGCTTACAAAGAATAAGTCCTGGGGTCGAGTTGCTCGACTAAAGGCGGTGCTCCAGCATGGCCGCAGTGAAATGACTGAAACAAGTAAAAGAGTAAAGAGTAAGAGTCCTTGAGCAAGTTATTTCAACTCTACTTGACTTATCTCAATTAAAATTTGGTACTTTGTTAGTTTTACTTAATAAAGAGCATAGATTCGATGGGAGTTGACTTTTATGCACTGAATCTTATGGAAAATGTGTAAAGCAGTAAGAAAGATTTAGTAGGGATTTGGAAAAGGATTTGTTTAGTGATGTGCTGAATGGATGATCTCTAACAATTTGTATTAAAAGAAAATGAACGTAGTATTGCAGTAAAATCTAGTAATGGGACAGCATCAGCTGGATTGTTATACCTAAGCCTTAGCAACAGGAGAAGTTTAGCCCTTTGTGTAATCAAATTTCGTGACCATCCTAAGTCCAGGGTGCCGCATAAAAGGCATTGGTATGGGTGCTGGTGCCATGTAAAAAGCACTGGTGCTTGGTCCCACGTAAAAAGCACTGGTGATGGTGCCACGTAAAAAGCATATAATGAACTTACCTGCTCCCACTAAAATCAGTGGCTTTGTGTCTGTAAGAGCAAAGAAATCCATCAACATCACCATTTAATGTCTGCTTTCCATTGCTAACATGGCTTGCAGAAATAATAGTCTATCTCTTTTTAAAAAAAACTTTATATCTTCCTTGAATTATTATTATTATTATTATTTAAGGCAGTGAGCTGGCAGCATTGTTAGCATACTGGGCAAAATGCTTAGCAACATTTCATCTAACTTCATGTTCTGAGTTCAAATTCCACCAAGGTCGACTTTGCCTTTTGTCCTTTTGAGGTTGATAAATTAAGTACCAGTTGAACACTGGGGTTGATGTAATCAACTAGTCCCCTCCCCACAAATTCCAAGCCTTGTGCCTATAGTAGAAAGGATTATTATTGTTGTTGTTATTGCAAGGCGGCAAGCTGGCAAAACCATTGGCATGCTGGGTAAAATGTTTAGCGGCATTTTGTCATCTTCATGTTCTGAATTCAAATTGTGCTGAGGTTGACTTTGCTCTTCGTCCTTTCAGGGTCGATAAATTAAGTACCAGTTGAACACTGGGCTTGATGTAATCAACTTACTCCTTCTTACCAAATTTCAAGCCTTGTGCCTATAATAGAAAGGATCATTATTATTATTATTATTATTATTCAGTAGTTTTATTTTTGTAGTGTGCTTTCACTTCACTACCGAGCGCAGCTCTGTGTGCCTTGGGTATGTGCTGTGATTTGTTGTGATGCTCTGATGGTTATTGTATGGAAAGTGTTCTGCGTAGGATGTGTGCAGTGCCTAGTAGTGCAATTTTCTGTATGTTATGTGTGTTTGTAAGTCCTGGTGTTTTTGTTATGTATTTGTCTGAATATTTTTTTATTATTTTATTATTATTATTATTACGAAACAAATCAATTTTAGTACTGTAAACTATGAGAATTAGTTTGCCACCCAAACAAAAAAAAAATCATTATCTCTCTCTCTCTCTCTCTCTCTCTCTCTCTCTCTCTCTCTTTTTTTTTTGTTTTTTTACCTTTCTTTCAGTACATGTTCTACCACTATTTAAGTAATGCAGTTGGAATATTAGCATATTGATGTATTTCATGACTATTGTCACTAGTTCACCGTTAGCCTGCTCTTCATTAATCTACCTACCTGCAGAGTTTGTCTAGTAGAGAGCTTGATAACATAAACAGGAGTCAGTAAGCTCACTAAGATGTCTTTGCTGACACCTTAACTCATCTTCTACAAATAACGTTAGATAATAATGTGATGTTCAGAGGTTTTGATTTTTTTTTTCTTTTTTTTTTGCTGTACCATTTGATGACAGTCATCCTCGTAAATGCAGGAGGCTTTTGCATGGTTGCATTCAACCTGCTAAATATAGTAGCTGAAACTCACTCAGATCTTACCCTACTATCTTAAAAAGAAAGAAAGTACACATTCTCTCATGCAGTCTTGGATACACTACTATCGTAAGATGGGATGGTGATGGACATAATGTCTTTGATCATTGGTGTATTTAACCAGATCTGACCTGGGGCTAAACAGTAAGTGTCAATCTTTTCTTACTACTGTTGTATACCAGCTTGCTGCCTTCAATAATAATAATAATAATAATAATAATAATAATAATAATCCTTTCTCAACCAGGGTCCATGTAAGATTTTAGGGGTTCCACACAACAAAAATGTAAATTGGGGATCCACAATAGTATTTTAAGGGCCCTTGAAAAAATTTGCTTAAGATGTATTTATTTGTATGTATTGCAAAAAATAGGTTTCTTTCTCAAAGATTTTACATAATTCAACCTACACAAGTTAATGTTTGAAAAACAAAAAAGAAATTTTGAAAGAAGTTTTTATAAAACTAATTTTTGAATATTAAATAGGTATGGGGGTCCACCAGAATAAAATGGTAATCAAAAGTGTCTGTAGATAAAAAAATGGTTGAGAACCCCTGTACTAAATGCACAAGACCTGAAGTTTTTGGGGAGGAGACTAGTCAATTATATCAACCCCAGTGTTTCACTGGTACTTAATTTATTGACCCCGAAAGGATAAAAGGCAAAGCCAACTTTGTCAGAATTTGAACTCCAAAAGGCGGCAAGCTGGCAGAAACGTTAGCAAGCCGGGCGAAATGCTTAGCGGTATTTTGCCTGTCTTTACGTTCTGAGTTCAAATTCCGCTGAAGTCGACTTTGCCTTTCATCCTTTCGGGGTCGATAAATTAAGTACCAATTATGCACTGGGGTCAATGTAGTCGACTCAATCCCTTTGTCTGTCCTTGTTTGTCCCCTCTATGTTTAACCCCGTGTGGGCAGTAAAAGAAATAAGAATTTGAACTGCAAACAGTAAAGATGGATGAAATGACACTGAGTCTTTTATTCAGTGTGCTAACAATTCTGCCAGCTCACCACCTTAATAATAATAATATTTGGGGGAAGCACTCCGTCGGTTACGACGACGAGGGTTCCGGTTGATCCGAATCAACGGAATAGCCTGCTCATGAAATTAACGTGTAAGTGGCTGAGCACTCCACAGACATGTGCACCCTTAACATAGTTCTCGGGGATATTCAGCGTGACACAGAGTGACAAGGCCGGCCCCTTGAAATACAGGTACAACAGAAACAGGAAGTAAGAGTGAGAGAAAGTTGTGGTGAAAGAGTACAGCAGGGATCACCACCATCCCCTGCCGGAGCCTCGTGGAGCTTTTTAGGTGTTTTTGCTCAATAAACACTCACAACGCCCGGTCTGGGAATCGAAACCGCGATCCTACGACCGCGAGTCCGCTGCCCTAACCACTGGGCCCTTGCGCCTCCATGATAATAATAACTGTAACAACAACAACAGTTTTTTTCTGTTTGCCATGATAATGTTGAATAAAGGAGTCATTTAAAGGACAGGTTATGTTAAGTTTCGCAGATTTGCAAAAGAATTGAATGAGAAAAATATATGTAGTAAATAGTTTCCGACTGATCCAAGAACATTCTAACCATTATGTGCAGGTTCCCTCTCACAAATAGTTGTTCTATAATTTCCATCTGCATGCTTAGAATAGTTCCAGCTATTCTTGCCATTTTCACTAGACACTCATCATCATCATCATCATCATCATCATCGTTTAATGTCCGCTTTCCATGCTAGCATGGGTTGGATGATTTGACTGAGGTCTGGCATACCAACCCATACTAGCATGCAAAGCGGACATCAAACGATGATGATGGGTGGCTAGTTTGACAAATTCATTGAAGGCAAGCATTTCTCTTTCCAGTTTCATCTTCCTTTCTAAGTGGAACTTGAAAATGTTGACAAAGGTTTGACCAAAGAGGAAAATGTCGGTCCTCAGTCCTTTGACTCATCATCCATAGCCATTTGACCGAGGAAAATTGCCTGCCCTACCTATTTCTTTACTGCCCACAAGGGGCTAAACACAGAGAGGACAAACAAAGATAGACAAATGGATTAAGTCGATTATATTGATCCCAGTGCGTAACTGGTACTTATTTAATCGACCCCGAAAAGATGAAAGGCAAAGTCGACCTCGGCGGAATTTGAACTCAGAATGTAGCGGCAGAGGAAACTCTGCTAGGCATTACGCCCGGCGTGCTAACGACTCTGCCAGCTCGCCACCTTAAATTGCCTGCCCTACCCTGTTAAAGAAGGGTGGCAGGGTGATCGTGATGGACTTCACTGATAGCTGGTTCTGTCTTCCATGCAGCAACTACTGTTCAACAGAACTCTGTAATCTAGCAATGTCTGGGCCCTGGGCCCTGGGCAAGTGTGTGTAAAATTGTTACTCTGCATGCATGTGAGACAGGCTCAGCTGAGAGTACTTCTATACCTGTGGATATTATTCTAAACTAGTAGTACCCCTCAGTTGTACTACCAGAATAATGATTTCTACAAGTTATCTGTAGTAGTCTTTGCCTTACAAATCCTTTAGAATAGATCAGTCCGTGTATTTGTGTTGAGGGTGGGGGCACATAGTTATATCAATCCTAGATTCTGTAAGGATGAAAAAAGTGTCAGCCTCTGCAGAGTTTGAAAACAGAATATAATAGACTAGCAGTATCGCCCAGTGTTGCTCAGGTTTGTTTCAACCCTTTAGAATTGGAATTTTTGAAAAGTAAAAATTTTGCATTATGTAGCTTGTTATTCTCTTTAAGTGAACATTTTTCTGGTTGAAATACACCGAAAAATGTTGACACAGCAGTCAAAAAATTGAAAAAAATAGGGATTTTCATAGAAAAAAAGCACCTTTTTGATGTAAATAATTTTTGGTGTTAACATGGTCTGATTTGAATTTTTTCTTCTATGGAAGGAAGAGCAAGCCTTCTTCTATCATACTCTCAGTTTTGGTCAACTTGCGCCGCAGGGTCTCGGAGGAGATAGTGTTAGTTGAAGGTTACCAAACCTGCCATACACAGACAACTTCAGCTTTATATATAGAGAGATAACTAAATACTGCAGAACATATTCCCCAACTCTCTTCTATTTCCTACATCTACTGTTGCTACTGCTGCTGCTAATGATAATGATTCTAATAATAATCTTTTCTTTTACAAGCCCAAAGCCTTAAATTTTTGGAGGGAAGGAGGGAGCTAGTTGCTTACATTGATCCCAGTACTCGTACTCATTTCATTGACCCTAAAAGGATGATAGGCAAAGTTGACCTCAGTGGTATTTGAACTCAGAACGTTTAGACAGACAAAATGCTGCTAAGCATTTTCTTCACTGCACTAATAATAAGAATCCTTTCTACTATAGGCATAAGGCCTAAATTTGCAGATAGTGGACTAGTAGATTATATTGACTCCAGTGCTCAATTGGTACTTATTTTATTGATCTTGAAAGGACGAAAGGCAAAGTTGAACTCTGTGGAATTTGAATTCAGAATGTAAAGATAAAATGTTGCTTAGCATTTTGTCTGGTGTACTAATGACTCTGTCAGCTTTCCACCTCACTAATAATAATAACAATAACAACAATAATAATAATAATAATAATAATAATTGTCTTGGTATAAAAGATGGGCTACAGCAAATATTCTGCTCAATACCACAGATTTGCTTGTCAGTTGTTTGACTGTAACCAGTTGAGCATGTCCCTTAGTGGCTGACGATATGTGCATCTCTGATCATGAGTAGAAGTAGTGGGGGAGCATCAAAACCTTGTGTTGAGAGGGATTCTTTGGGGTTTGAATAATTCACCTCTGGAAACATGGGTGGTTCTTTCAACATCCTTAAACAACCCTTATTCAGGGACCTTTTGAGCGGGATGGGCTACTCAACCTGAAGAAAATTCTAGCTGGGCCCCACCTGCAAGGTCATGTGCTGTTTATCTTGATATGAGATCACCATGTCGCGCACATATGGTTGTGATGCATGTGTCTGGTGTACCCTTATCAGACGGGTAGTCAAGATGGGTATATTGGGCTTCGTATATTTTACCCCAGTGTCACTTTGATGGCATGAACTGCTCTCTCACTCAATAATAATAATAATAGTAGTAGTAGTAGTAGTAGTAGTAATACTAATTACAGAGATGTACTTGCATAAAAACTGTTTTGATCTGAGATTGTGTAATGCAGAACCCTTTCTGTCAGTGAACAGGTTGCAGTTTTGAGCAATGAAAATTCTGACACCATTATGCAAATAAATGTGTAAGTGAAGTTAAGGGCCTTTGTGTGTTTCTGTAGGGCTAGCTTGTTCTTCCCTGCTGCAATAATAATAATAATAATAATATCATAAATCAGGATATATTTTATATTGTCATCTTATTTTCTTTTGTCTCCTTAGGTATTTAAGAAGTTTCATTGAATAGTTTCAAGATGTTAGACTGGACCTACGCTGGCGTGGACTACAATATTCCTGGAAATGGGGGGCGTGACTGTTTGAAGTTCCTCAGTGGATTTCAGCGTGTTGTGGAAAGTATTTTTGCAATGGTGATTTCAATAAAGTTTATAACTCGTGGATATAGGAATATTGTCATACCAAAACAATTGCCCAACTGGATTGAACGAACTTCAATAATAAAAAGACTTTTGCTCATCACACATTGTTTAGTATTTGGTATTGAACTGGGATTTAAGTTGGCTACCCAGCAAATGATCTGGGTGCTAAACCCTTGTCATATTATTACTATCGTGCAGGTAAGCCATATTTCTTTGTTCTGATGTTTGCTACTATTGTTATTATTGTTGTTATAAATGTTAGCATCAAAACCATACTTAGCATGTTTAATCATCATAGTCTTTGACAATTGGTATTGTCATTTTACACAGTTATCATTATTGTTAATGTCATCATAATCATGGCTAACATTACCATTTTGATCACTGTGTTGATGTGTGTGCACACACTTATGTGTGTATAGTGTGTTTACACACTTATGTGTGTATAGTGTGTTTACACACACACACACAATGAGAGGAATGGAAATTAACAGTTCAGTTCATGCTACATATGTTTCTATAGCATGGCATTTTATTTATAATTTATGTGTAATGTCATAGAAAAATGCCAACCATTTCACCTGGCGTCTGACTGTTATTAGAATAAGAATCTGCTGCACATAGATCCAGATCACAAAATCACAGGAGAAAACACTTTTGTTATGTTAATAGTAGGATGAGTTGAAAAGTACAGATTGATATATTCACACACAGAGAAAGTATGTGTGTGTGTGTGTTGGGGAACACTAAAACTGCATGATATAAATAGTCACCAAATAGTTCTCAAATAATCAAAGCTTAAATTCCAACTTCTTCCTTCACAGCAGGTGGCTCCTGTGTAGGAAGTTGATTATAAGAATGATCTTCATTGAGTGAGTATGGAAGTAAAAGAAGCAGATAACAAAAATAGGCAAATTTGTGTATTTACATGGAATTCTGATAAACAAAAGGAATGATGTTTCTTTTGTTTATTTCTATTCCATGTAGATGCATGCATTACACTTGCATTTGCTTATCTTCCTTTTTCACTTATATATCTTCAAAACTAAGACTGAAAGAATATTTGCTTTTCTCTTTTTATCCTCATCTAATGAAACTCACTCTGACTTAACCTCACAGAATTGGTAAATTTCTTCAGCTTTATCCTGTTGTTTCCTCCTACTGTTATACGAAGCTAATAAATGTTTTTATGCAGTAACAACCAACATGTCATTGTTGTTGTTGTCATTGCTATGGTTATGCTCCTCCTCCTCTCTATATATTCATTTTCCATGCTGGCATGGGTTAGATCAGTGCTTCCCAAGCTATCTGATGTGGTGTACTGGCGGGTTTTTTTTCTCTATGTGCCAGGGACCAGTAATATTTCTTAGTAATATTAATTTACACTGGAAACAATATATATAATGAATATAATAAAAGTTGACATTTTTTTTCTTATCTTATATTTATTTTGTAAACAAATAACACAGGAGTGGCTGTGTGGTAAGTAGCTTGCTAAACAACCACATGGTTCTGGGTTCAGTCCCACTGTGTGGCATCTTGGGCAAGTGTCTTCTGCTATAGCCTCGGGCCGACCAATGCCTTGTGAGTGGATTTGGTAGACGGAAACTGAAAGAAGCCTGTTGTATATATGTATATGTATATATATATATATATATATATATGTATGTATGTGTGTGTTTGTGTGTCTGTGTTTGTCCCCCTAGCATTGCTTGACAACCGATGCTGGTGTGTTTACGTCCCCGTCACCTAGCGGTTCGGCAAAAGAGACCGATAGAATAAGTACTGGGCTTACAAAAAATAAGTCCCGGGGTCGATTTGCTTGACTAAAGACGGTGCTCCAGCATGGCCGCAGTCAAATGACTGAAACTAGTAAAAAGAGAAAAAAGAGAGAGTAAAGAGTATGATGGAAGAAAGAGATTTATTATGAAAGGATGATGTTAAGGGGAAAATAATGGAGAAAAGAAAAGAATGATTGGGTGGTGGTCATTGTTGGATGTGTTGGATAGTTGGTTCTTATTGGGCTTACACAATTTTATTGTAGAAAATGAGCATTAAGAGAGAGACCAACAGGCCGTGTAATAGTTGGGAAAGATGTAGTGTTAATAGGATTAGAGAGAGAGAGAGAGTAATAAGGGTGGTTGGATGGGAGTGCAAATAGAAGATGCTGTGCTACCCCATATTGTATATGCTTAGGTAGGGTGTATGTATGAAAGAGAGATAAGGGGATGGTGGAGGTAGTGGAAAGAGTGTTTTTATTATGAGTGGTATGGCACTATGAGTAGAAGAGATGATGGTAAGATGAAAGGGCATAGAAAAGGTGTGATGGGATGGAGATCATCATCATCGTTTAACGTCCGTTTTCCGCACTAGCACGGGTTGGACGGTTCGACCGGGGTCTGGGAAGCCAGGGGCTGCACCAGGCTCCAGTCTGATCTGGCAGAGTTTCTACAGCTGGATGCCCTTCCTAACGCCAACCACACCGTGAGTGTAGTGGGTGCTTTTTATGAGCCACCTGCACAGGTGCCAGGGGGTCCGGCATCGGCCATGATCAGTTGGAGCTTTTAACGTGCCACCGGCACAGAAGCCAGTCAAGGCGGCGCTGGCATCGTCTACATTCAGATGGGATGAAGATTGATATATACAAACAATATTAAACAAAAATACAATCATAATATACAATTTTAGAGCATAAAAAAGTAGCTGTGATGTCTGCTGATTGGAGGTTTTTCTGAATTGGAGAGATATTGAATACCCTACGACTCAATGGTTTATATGTTTCTTTGGTCTGTAGGAGCTGTATGTTTTGCTTAAACCCAACTAAACACTGACAGAGCAGACCTCAATCAAAGGTGTTTTAGCTGTGCACATTGTGGTTTTTTTTTGGTTTTTTTTTGTCATTGTCTGATTTAACCAAAATCGAAGTCGATCAACATCAATGGAAATTGCAGCTGTGATACCAGTGCCGGTGACAAGTAAGCGAACCATCCGATCGTGGCCGTTGCCAGCGCCGCCCTGACTGGCCTCCGTGCCGGTGGCACATAAAAAGCACCATCCGTTCGTGGCCATTGCCAGCCTCGCCTGGCCCCCGTGCGGTGGCACGTAAAAAGCACCATCCGTCCGTGGCCGTTTGCCAGCCCTGTCTGGCACCTGTGCGGGTGACACGTAAAAAGCACCCACTACACTCACGGAGTGGTTGGCGTTAGGAAGGGCATCCAGCCGTAGAAACATTGCCAGATCTGACTGGAGCCTGGTACAGCCTCCTGACTTCCCAGATCCCGGTCGAACCATCCAACCCATGCTAGCATGGAAAGCGGACGCTAAATGATGATGATGAATGACTGTGATTTGATGGTGATCTAGTGACTGCTTAGTGGCTCTCATGTTGGTGTAACCAAGAACTGGTTAGTTTAGTGGTCCTTGTTATTTTTCTGTTCTGGAATTTTTGTTTAGTCAGCATATGCAGAAGTAGCCATTATGTTGGTATGGACATGTGATGAAAATCGATAGTGAGTGATAAGTTAAAAAGTGTTTGGAGTGATCACCATTGATGGCAATGTTATGCCTCCATTCATCTTCCCACATGGCCTCAGACTCAACATGGAGGCCTACATCAAGTGTCTGGAGGAGGTAGTGCTGCCCTGGGTAAAGAGAGTGGCTGCTGGAAGACCCTATGTTTGGCAACAAGACTCTGCACCATACCATACAAGCAGGAGAACCCAGTCATGGCTGTCAGACAATTTCTGCGACCACATCATCCCCTAACATCTGGCCACCTAACTCCCCAGACTGCAACCCCCTTGATTATTATGTGTGGGGCACAGTTGAGCGAGAGACCAACAAAACTCCTTTTTACACCAAACATGAACTGAAAGCAAAGATTATGGCAGCATTCACCAACTTAAATAAATAGACCATCCAGAAGAGCTGTGGGAGATTGCAAAGTTGTCTGGAGGCCATGGTTGAAGCCAATGGCGATTTTATTGAGTAAGTTTGCTCTTTAGTATTTCAAGATGGTTTTATGTAATTTTGGTGAATATATCTGTTAAAATGAGTTGTCAGTGTTATTTTCATTTTTGCATAATTTAAATGACAATTTATTCACTGCACCCTGTATATACATCTACACATACATAGACACATGTACTCTTAACTGTAGATCTGGCGAGATAGTTGAATTGCTTGAACGGAGGTGGGTTGATATATGCTGCATTCAAGAAGTGAGGTGGAGAGGAGGTTCTGCTAGGTTCCTCACAGGCAAAGGACAGAGGTACAAGATTTTCTGGGCTGGGAATACTGACGGAGTCGGGGGTGTGGGCATGCTTATCGCCGAAAAATGGGTAGATAAGGTAATCGAGGTAGTCAGAGTAAGTGACAGAATAATTAAGATTAGATTAGTGCTCCATCATAGTTTAGCAACTATTATATCGGCCTATGCCCCTCAGCCAGGGCTACCTGATGGACAGAAAGACTGTTTTTATGACACCCTACTGCAGACCACATCATTGACGAACGACAGGGACCTTCTCTTTGTGGCTGGTGACTTCAATGGGCATGTTGGACGATGTGCTGGGGGCTTCCATGGCGTGCATGGAGGCTACGGTTATGGTTCCTGCAACGAGGAGGGAACCAGGCTGCTGGAGTTCTGCGATGCGAATAGTCTTATGATTTGCAACACTAACTTCAGGAAACCGACAAGCCACCTGGTGGCATACTAGCCAAATCGACTACATCCTTGCCAGAAAAAGGGAAAGATGGCTGCTTATAAATGCCAAAACCTTCCCAGGTGAAGAATGCACCCCACAACATAGACTGGTAGTTAGTGACTTTAGGATCAGGACTAAGAGGGCGACTAGAAGACGACCAACATGGAGAAGAAGGGTCTGGAAGCTTAAAGACCCTGCGAATGGACAGAGATTTAGAGATATGTTATTTGAAGCCTTAGACGAAATGGAAGGGAGTATAGCTACGCATGGGGTAGAAGACAACTGGACGCTTCTGAGGGACAACCTGCTGAAAGCCGCTGACCAGATCTGTGGCTGGTGCAAAGTCCCCTTAAGACCCAAAATAACGTGGTGGTGGAACAATATTGTTGACAGGGCTATTAGACAAAGAAACAGGCTTGGAAGGCCTGGAAGAACGGTGGTAGCAGGGAAGTGTATCAGTCTGCCAGAAGGGAAGCCAGGAGACAGGTCTATCTAGCCAGAGGGGAGGCAGATAAGGAAAAATTTGCCAATGTCCTGCGTCGTGAGGATGAAAGACTTGAGGTATTTCGTGTTGCAAGACAGTGTGTGAGAGAGAATCGTGACGTGGTAGGAGAGAAATGTGTTCGCAAGGATGACGGTTCACTTGCGCTTAATGAGGATGCAAAGAGAGAGGCTTGGAGACGCCACTATGATAGGTTGCTGAATGAAGAAAATGAATGGGATAAAGAGAGTCTGCCGAATGTCGACCCAACAGAGGGACCAGCAATCCGAGTTAACAGTTCCTTAGTAGATAAGGCAATTAGAAGCATGAAAACAGGGAAAGCCCCAGGCCCATCAGGAATTACTGCAGAGATGCTCAAAATATCTGGTGGTGTCGGCTATAGCTTAGTCACCCGTATAGTTAACCAGGTGATACACGAGGGGGTCATACCCAATGACTGGTGTAGCAGCATAATAGTCAACTGCTACAAAGGTAAAGGCGACGCCCTAGAGACAAATAACTACAGGCGCATCAAGCTGCTGGATCAGGTAATGAAGGTTACGGAGAGGGTTATAGCCCAACTAATTAGAGAGAGAGTTAGCTTAGATGATATGCAGTTTGGATTCGTGCCAGGGAAAAGTACTACTGATGCTATATTCCTGGTAAGACAGCTGTAGGAGAAATACCTAGCCAAAGATAAGCCCTTGTACCTGGCTTTTGTTGACTTGGAGAAAGCCTTTGACAGGGTCCCCCGATCCCTTATCTGGTGGTCAATGAGGAAACTAGGGATAGATGAATGGTTGGTGAGAGCTGTGCAAGCCATGTACAGAGACGCTGCTAGTAAGGTGAGGGTTGGCAACGAGTACAGTGAAGAATTCCGGGTAGAGGTTGGGGTCCACCAAGGTTCAGTCCTCAGTCCCCTCCTATTTATCATAGTCCTCCAGGCAATAACGGAGGAATTCAAGACAGGTTGCCCCTGGGAGCTCCTCTATGCTGATGACCTTGCTCTAATTGCTGAGTCACTATCAGAACTGGAGGAGAAGTTTCAGGTGTGGAAACAAGGATTAGAATCGAAGGGCCTTAGAATCAACCTAGCCAAAACCAAAGTCCTAATAAGTAGGAAGGTAGATCAATCACAAACGCCTTCAGGTAGATGGCCCTGCTCGATCTGTAAAAAAGGTGTAGGTAGAAACTCTATAAGATGCACCAAGTGTAAGCTATGGACACATAAGAGGTGCAGCAATGTCAAAGGAAGGCTAACTAGGAAAATAGTTTTTGTCTGTGGCAAATGCTCAGGAGCAATAAACACTGGAAATGTGCAGAGACCAACTTCTGCCACGTTCCAGGGAGACAAACTAGAAGTAGTTGATAGCTTCCGCTACCTAGGAGACCAAGTCAGTAGCGGGGGTGGGTGTGCTGAAAGTGTAACTGCTAGAGTAAGAATAGCCTGGGCAAAGTTTAGAGAGCTCTTACCCCTGCTGGTGACAAAAGGCCTCTCGCTCAGAGTAAAAGGCAGACTGTATGATGCATGTGTACGTACAGCCATGCTACATGGTAGTGAAACATGGGCCGTGACTGCTGAGGATATGCGTAAGCTCGCAAGAAATGAAGCCAGTATGCTCCGATGGATGTGTAATGTCAGTGTTCATAATCGTCAGAGTGTAAGTTCCTTGAGAGAAAAGTTGAACCTAAGAAGCGTCAGTTGGGGTGTGCAAGAGAGACGGCTGCGCTGGTATGGTCATGTGACGAGAAAGGCTGAAGATAGTTGTGTGCAAAAGTGCTACACCCTAGCAGTTGAGGGAACCTGTGGAAGAGGTAGACCCAGGAAAACCTGGGACGAGGTGGTGAAGCACGACCTTCGAACTTTAGGTCTCACTAAGGAAATGTCTAGAGACCGAGACCTATGGAAGTATGCTGTGCGTGAGAAGACCCGGCAAGACTAGTCAGGCCATAACCCGTGGCCCCTTCCTGGGACGTAGTCAGTCCTCCTGTGCATACCTTCCTTCTTGTGACACTTATGAAGACCTGTTGAGGCAAGTGAAAATCAAATCAAAACAAATCAAAATAGATGAACATCAGTGGAATTGTATTCTTTGTGGTACCAGTGCCGGTGGCACACAAGAAAACCACCCAAACATGGCCGTAGCCAGTACCGCATCAACTGGCCTCCGTGCTGTGGGCACAACAAACACCATCCGATCATGGCCGTTCGCCAGCCTCATCTGGCACCTGTGTCGGTGGCACATAAAGACACCATCCGAAGACCTGGCGACATAGTCAGTCCACCTGTGCATACCTTCCCTCTTATGACACTTGTGAAGACCTGTTGAGGCAAGTGTGTGACACTTGTGAAGACCTGTTGAGGCAGAGGCAAGTGTGTGACACTTGTGGAGACCTGTTGAGGCAAGTGTGTGACACGTGTGACACTTGTGAAGACCTGTTGAGGCAAGTGAAAATCAAAACAAATCAAAATAGATGAACATCAATGGAATTTGTATCTTTGTGGTACCAGTGCTGGTGGCACACAAGAAAATCATCCGAACGTGGCCGTAGCCAGTACCGCATAGACTGGCCTCCGTGCTTTGGGGATGTAACAAACACCATCCGATCGTGGCCGTCCGCCAGCCTCATCTGGCACCTGTGTCGGTGGCACATAAAAACACCATCCGAGCATGGCCGTCTGCCAGCCTCGTCTGGCACCTGTGTCGGTGGCACATAAAAACACCATCCGAGCGTGGCCGTTCGCCAGCCTCGTCTGGCACCTGTGTCGGTGGCACATAAAATCACCCACTACACTCTCGGAGTGGTTGGCGTTAGGAAAGGCATCCAGCTGTAGAAACACTGCCAGATCTGACTGGCCTGGTGCAGCCTTCGGGCTCCCCAGACCCCAGTTGAACCGTCCAACCCATGCTAGCATGGAAAACGGACGCTAAATGATGATGATGATGATGATGATATATATATATATATGCATATACAATTGCAGTATGGAAGATGTTTTTAAGTCATTTAAGAACATGCAAAAACTGTTAGTTTCACTTCAACATTTAAATTTAATTTCTCAAAATATTTTCATTGCTTTGAAACCATGACCTGTTCACTGACAAAACTTTGTGCTGCATCTGAGAAAGTAGCAGTTATTTCATGATATATTTGTGTGTGTGTGTGTGTGTGTGTGTGTGTGTGTATGAATGTATGTATGAATGAATGAATGATTTAAGGACTGTGTCAAGTCCTCATTAAAGGCCTGTGATATGCAGGACACTGACTGGGAGAACAATGCCTGTCATCGCCACAGATGGAGGAGGCAGGTTAAGATCGACACTTTTGAGAGAGCATGTATCCAGCATGAAGAACTTAAGTGAGCTGCGTGAAAGCGCACGGCTCGTATAGTGAATGGGGAAAGCTTGGTCTGCAATGTTTGCAGTCGTGTATGCTTGTCAAGAGCAGGGCTCATTAGCCACCAACGGAGCCACAAATGCAAAATATAAGTTAGTCCTAGAGCGCACAATGTTCCTGAAGGTCGGCAATGGTCTTCCTCGGTCACGAGTGGACGGCCATCATGTATGCATGCATGTATGCATGCATGTATGTATGTATGTATGTATGTATGTATGTATGTATGTATGTATGTATGTATGTATGTACGTACGTATGTATGTACGTATGTATGTATGTACGTATGTATGTACGTATGTACGGACGGACGGACGGATGGATGTACATGCGTATGCATACATATACGCATGTACGTTTTTATGTATGTATTTACTATATGTGTGTAGATGTGTCTGCATATATATATACACACACACACACACGAGTGAGTGGACAAACAAAAGAAGGGCACTCAACAAATTTATTGGGAGTTATATATTTTGATCTTTATATATATAATGAATTATTCATTGTTCACTGAATTAGTTGATGAGACATTTGCAAATCAATGGATTATGGTGACATACACTTGAACAACATATATGTTATTCTTTAAGTGTTCTAAGTCAATTATCCAAACTGTTCTTAGTCAAAGTAAGTAGTTATATATCACACAGCCTTCTCTTTGACATATCCAATAAAAGGGCACTCATGGGTCAGGAGAAGTTTGATTTTTGAGTGTTTCTTCTTCAAGGAGTTTTACTGCATGTCTGTGGCACCTCGTGCAAGTGTCTTCTACTATGTAGCCCCAGTCCAACCAATTCCTTATGAGTAGAATTGGTTGACAGAAACTGTATAGAAAAACTCTAACAATTCTCTGGTCAGTCTGAGGCTAAAGTAGAAGACACATGCTCAAGGTGCCATGCAATGGGACTGAATGGAGAACCATGCAGCCACATGTGTGTGTGTATGTGCATGCACACCCACACACGCATGCACACACAATGGGCTTCTTTCAATTTCCATCTATTAGTGGTTGGCATTTGGAAGGACATCTAGCTGTAAAAAAACCTTGCCAAAACTGACCTTCTCTGTGCTTGTGCCACATAAAAAGCACTAAGTTGTGTGGTTGGTGTTAGGAAGGGGATCCGGCTGTAAAAATCCTGCCAAAACAGACACAGAGGTCTGGTGCAGGCTTTTGCATAGCTGGATCCTGTCAAACCATCCTACCCATGCCAGCATGGAAGGTGGACGTTAAATGACGATGATGATGATGAAATCCACTTACAAGGCTTTGGTCAGCCTGGGTCTGTAGTATGGGCCTGCAGGATGAATTCAACATTCTGATCATATCTGATTGTTGAGAATGCTTCTTTCTCTAAGCCGTGAACGGCATGTTTCCACTAGAGGCCTTCAGTTTTTCTTCTAGCCTTCAGCACAAAGAAACTGGTCACATTCAAAAAGTTGATAATCTCTGACTTACTATGATTGGCAGTTAGAACCATATCCACAGTGTATCTTTTCCTGCCATATTAATGTTCCTGATATGTCTGAAGGAGAAATTTGGTGTATATTGCACAACATTGTTAGGTCATCTTCCATTTATGGTTTGTTGAAAACAGGTACATTGAACTTCTATACATATTGTGTGGTAAGTAGGTTGCTTACCTACCACATGGTTCCGGGTTCAGTCCCACTGCGTGGCACCTTGGGCAAGTGTCTTCTACTATATCTTCGGGCCGACCAAAGCCTTGTGAGTGGATTTGGTAGACGGAAACTGAAAGAAGCCCGTCGTATATATATATATATATATATATATGTGTGTGTGTGTGCGTGTATGTTTGTGTTTGTCTCCCTAGCATTGCTTGACAACCGATGCTGGTGTGTTTATGTCCCCGTCACTTAGCGGTTTGGCAAAAGAGACCAATAGAATAAGTACTGGGCTTACAAAGAATAAAGTCCCGGGGTCGAGTTGCTCGATTAAAGGTGGTGCTCCAGCATGGCCGCAGTCAAATGACTGAAACAAGTAAAAGAGTAAAGAGTATATATATATATAACTATGTATGTGTGTGTGTACAAATATATATATATATATATATATATGGAAATTGCAGCTGTGGTACCAGTGCCGGTGACAAGTAAGCAAACCATCCGATCGTGGCCGTTGCCAGTGCCGCCCCGACTGGCCTCTGTGCCGGTGGCACGTAAAAGCACCATCCGTTCGTGGCCGTTGCCAGCCTCGCCTGGCCCCCGTGCCGGTGGCACGTAAAAAGCACCATCTGTCCGTGGTCGTTTGCCAGCTCCGTCTGGCACCTGTGCGGGTGGCACGTAAAAAGCACCCACTACACTCACGGAGTGGTTGGCGTTAGGAAGGGCATTCAGCCGTAGAAACACTGCCAGATCAGACTGGGGCCTGGTGCAGCCGCTGGCTTCCCAGACCCCAGTTGAACCGTCCAACCCATGCTAGCATGGAAAGCGGACACTAAATGATGATGATGATGATGATGAGGATGATGAATGATAGATAAATCTATTGGCATTAACCTACTTATTAAGAGAATGACTGATATTAAGCCCGCTTTGCATATTTCATTTAAAAAATAAAAATGTTTCGATGATGACCTGGATTTGTTGTATGCTTGCCAAAAATTATGATTAAAACTGTTGAGAGGGAAGAAAGAAAGACTGCAAATGCATTATAGTTATTAGTTTCACTCTTTACTCTTTACTCTTTTTGTGTTCAGTTAAGTAAATACCAATCTTATCATTTGTGTTAAAGCTGCAAGCTGGAAGAATTGTTAGCACACTGGGCAAAATGCTTGGCATCATTTCCTCTGTCTTCACGTTCTGAGTTCAAAAGTCCCCAGGGCTGGCTTTGCCTTTTGTCTCCTTTTGAATACCATTTGAACAAGGGGGTCAATTTAACCAACTTAGCCCCTCCTTCAAACCTGCTGGTATTGTGGAAAACATGAAATCGGTATTATCATCTGTGTCTTTTGGTGATGGTCACATAGATTAGGTAGGTAAGTAACCACTCTGGATAAGTTTGGTCTTTGTTACAGAAGTGGAATGCAATCTAATATTGGTTGAGCAGCTTGCTGGTTGGATTGGTTTCTGGAAAGTTGACTGGAGGTACAGCCAGGGCTGGTGCCTACACGAGGCAGATTAGGCAATTGCCTAATGGTAAAAATCTAGTGGCACCATTCAAATTCCAAACAACATACACAGAGAGGGGTAGGGGTAGGGTAGGAGATGAGAGCGTCATGTGGAAGAATGGACATATCTCTACAAATGTTGGCAGCTGATAGATTTATTTGGTGACATAAATCATAACTTTTTGACATTTTTCAACTGGAGTAAAAGGAGTGATGACTGGAGAAAATAAATTGGAGAAGAGGGTAAGCATTTTATCTGGGAGAAAGAACTGTACATTGTAGGAATGGAATGTGGAGAGGGTCACACAGAGTAGGAGTGGCAGAAGGAACTGCCTAGGGCTAGATCTTTGAAAATACATTGTAGGAATGAAAGAACAGGGCCTACATTGTGCAGTTGGGAGAAAACTGCTCACTGTAGGGCTGAGAAAAGGAGACACACATTGTAGGGCTGGCCTAGGGTCACCAAATACTTTGGCACCATCTGTGGGAGCATCTTGGATAGAAAGATGGGCTGTCTGTAACAGTATGTTTTTCTTTCAATAAACAAAATCTTCAAGAGGTGAGCCAGGCTAATGATTCCCTCCAAGTTATAGGATTTCATGCCAGCAGCATTGGTGAAATAAGAAAAGAAAGTCACTTGTTGGAACCTGTTTTCTGAAAGAAGAGAGCAAAAGAATTTCAAATGCTAACACAAATTCTATTCTTTATTCTTTATTCTTTTACTTGTTTCAGTCATTTGACTGCGGCCATGCTGGAGCACCGCCATTAATCGAGCAAATCGACCCCGGGACTTATTCTTTTGTAAGCCCAGTACTTATTCTGTCGGTCTCTTTTGCCGAACTGCTAAGTGACGGGGACATAAACACACCAGCATCGGTTGTCAAGCAATACTAGGGGGACAAACACATACACACACACGCTTATATATATATACATATATACGACGGGCTTCTTTCAGTTTCCGTCTACCAAATCCACTCACAAGGCTTTGGTCGGCCCGAGGCTATAGCAGAAACACTTGCCCAAGATGCCACGCAGTGGGACTGAACCTGGAACCATATGGTTGGTAATCAAGCTACTTACCACACAGCCACTCCTGTGCCTATATTTCTATTAGTATCAAAAAGGTTTCAGCTACTCGTTAAAAAAGAACAGAAAGAAGTCTTGGTGGTGAATTATATTTATTAAAGTTAAAATAAAATATTTTGGCTGTTGAAAATAAAAAATTGCAATAAATTTATAAAATACAACAGAAGAGAATTAGCTGCAATCATCATCATCATCATCATCGTTTAACGTCCGTTCTCCATGCTAGCATGGGTTGGACGGTTCGACCGGGGATCTGGGAAGCCAGAAGGCTGCACCAGGCTCCGGTCTTATCTGGCAATGTTTCTACAGCTGGATGCCCTTCCTAACGCCAACCACTCCGTGAGTGTAGTGGGTGCTTTTTACGTGCCACCTGCATTGGTGCCAGGCGAGGCTGGCATCGGCCACGGTCGGATTGGTGCATTTTATGGAAGCCAGTGGAGGCGGCACTGGCTTCGACTACGATTCGGATGGTGCTTTTTACGTGCCACCAACACGGAAGCCAGTCGAGGCGGCGCTGGCATCGGCCAGAATTCGGATGGTGCATTTTATGGAAGCCAGTCGAGGTGGCACTGGCTTCGGCTAGAGTGAAATTAGGCGTTCATATCTGGTTGCTAAAAATAATTGTAACAAAATGTATGGTATGATAAGAACTGTTAAATGAGAATTGGGTAACTGAACACCATTAAGTTGGTGGCTAGTAGTAAGGTATAAGCTGACCAGAGATAAGGTTGTTGTAAAATATATAATACATTCAAAAGACTTGTGACTGACTACTTGCAAATTGTGGAGATAGTTAGGCAGACAGGACTAACATGAAAATAAAAACAAGATAGAAAAGTAAAGACAGCAAATGTTGGCATTGATATCTTAGTGATAAAGTTGAAATAATCATTATGTTCATGTTTATTACCTGAAATAAAGGTAATAATTTTGTTTGTTATCATTGATTTCTTCAATTTTAAAATCCAGGATAGTTAAGTATCATCATCATCTCTTACTCTTTACTCTTTTACTTGTTTCAGTCATTTTGACTGCGGCCATGCTGGAGCACCGCCTTTTTTAATCGAGCAACTCGACCCCGGGACTTATTCTTTTGTAAGTCCAGTACTTATTCTATCGGTCTCTTTTGCCGAACCGCTAAGTAACGGGGACATAAACACACCAGCATCGGTTGTCAAACAATGCTAGGGGGACAAACACAGACACACAAACACACCCATGCTGGCTGTGTGGTAAGTAGCTTGCTAACCAACCACATGGTTCCGGGTTCAATCCCACTGCGTGGCATCTTGGGCAAGTGTCTTCTGCTATAGCCCCGGGCCGACCAATGCCTTGTGAGTGGATTTGCTAGACGGAAACTGAAAGAAGCCTGTCGTATATGTGTATATATATATATGTATGTGTGTGTGTTTGTATGTCTGTGTTTGTCCCCCTAGCATTGCTTGACAACCGATGCTGGTGTGTTTACGTCCCCGTCACTTAGCAGTTCGGCAAAAGAGACCGATAGAATAAGTACTGGGCTTACAAAGAAAGTCCCAGGGTTGATTTGCTCGACTAAAGGTGGTGCTCCAGCATGGCCGCAGTCAAAATGCCTGAAACAAGTAAAAGAGTATATTTACAACGGGCTTCTTTCATTGGTCAGCCCAGGGTTATAGCAGAAGACACTTGCCCAAGATGCCACGCAGTGGGACTGAACCCGGAACCATGTGGTTGGTTAGCAAGCTACTTACCACACAGCCACTCCTGCACCTATAAATAAATCTGTCTATTTATCTAGTAATTTATCAATATTTCTATCTATATCTCTCTGTATATCTGTCTCTCTATCTGACTATCTGTACTTTTATATATTTTTATGTCAGGCAATAAGCAACTAAAAATATTTTTAAATAAATAAATAAATTGAAGTGAAAACTTATTCCATTGTTACTATGGAATAATAGTTAAACCGATGCATCTGCATGGCCTGAATACATGATTTGGTTTCAGTTCCTTGTTAAAACAATTTCACACCACTCGTAGTATTTCGAATGCTCTTCAGAAAAGCTTCAACACTCTAGCATCCATTATGTTGCTCTCAATAAATTTGAGAGGCTAAATAACTAATGTAACCATTGAGTCAAAGTAAGCTGTTAGCAAGTTGTCTACAACCTAGTTTAACTTACCAGCTGTAGTTATTTTACATGATACTAGTGCCATTGAGAAAGACATAAATGGCAAACATTTTCATATCTCTCTTTTTAATTTTTAAACAAAGGCCTATTTATATATAAAAAAAAATCAATATTTCGTGTTATTTCTAAAACTTCTGGTCACAAAGTATATACATACATACATACAGTGTATGCATTTGATTTAGCTTTTCTCAAGATTTTTACTCTTGGGGAAACTTGTGAAATACATTTCATACTACAGGAACCCCTACATAAAACTCATACATATTTAATAATCTTTCCTTTCTTTTCCATAGAATTTAATTTCCTAAAAGATTGAAATATAAAACTGTCTATGAAAGGTTTAGGGAATTTCATCTAAGCAAACTACTTTATTCCGACTTCCCCTATAATTCTCCATTAAGAGGTCATTTTCCCTGTAGGATCACCTTACTATATATGTACACTAGGGTTTCTCTTTAGGGAACATGCCATATGTTTCTTATTAAAATTACAAATATAGTATATGTACTTGCTCCGGCAGTACATATGTTAAAATTGGAATGATACAGAGAAGATTAGCTTGGCCCCTGGGCATGGACGACATCCAAGTTCATGAAGTGTTCCATATTTTTCTATAGGTGCAGGCATGGCAATGTGGTAAGAAGCTTGCTTTTCAACCACATGGTTCTGGGTTCAGTCCCATTGTGTGGCACGTTGGGCAAGTATCTTCTGCTATAGCTTTGGGGCTACTGAAGCCTTGTGAGTGGATAAGGTTGATGGAAACTGAAAGAAGCCTGTCAAATATATATATACATTCAAAAATGAGGGTGAAAAAATTAGATATTTATTTAATAATACCCCTATTTTAACACCAAGCGACCTAGCACCATAAATCAGGGAGACAATACATATTTATCCGTAAATATAAGAGAGTTAACGTTACATAGGTTAACTCTAGTGCTAGAAATAGCTCCTCCAGTATAATTGCCAACGATACCTCCACATAGAAATAGCACTACTCTCAACGTAAGGAAAGTGAAATACAACTAAAAAGTGGATTAATGTTGTACAATTGTTTCTTTATCAACATAATATGCAAATTATACTCACATATTCGTCTATAAATCTTCAGCAACATTTGTCATCGATGCAATTTATCAGACACACACAGGCGACGATTACCCATGCAGTCTGATTGATTACATTCAGGGTTGTAGTTACAAATTCCCCACCGAAAGCAAATGCTAAGACTTAGGGGAAGCGAATACCGCATGTAATATTTACTGCAGCGTATCAAATTCATAAATTCAAAAATGAGGGTGAAAAAATTAGATATTAATTTAATAATACCCCTATTTTAACACCAAGCGACCTAGCACCATAATATATATATAGGTGTGTGTGTGTGTCTGTGTTTGTACCTCCACCACCGCTTGGCAGCTTGTGCTGGTGTGTTTATATCCCCGTAACTTAGTAGTTTGGCCAAAGGGATCAATAAAATAAGTACCTAGCTTTAAAAAAAGATACTGGGGTTGATTTATTCAACTAAAAATTCTCCAAGGTGGTGCCCCAGCATGGCCATACTCTAATGACTGAAACAAGTAAAAGATAAAAGCTAAGTTAAACTCACACAAAAGTGACTGGAAAATGCATTTGCATGTAATTCTTGGAACCCTTGGGCTGCGTATCCCCATCCTCCTCAGAAAACCTACTCACAAAATGTATACATGCATGGTAAGGTATATAACAGAAATATAGTGGACCAACAACAATCTATTATTGTAAACTCAGATAAAAATGACTGCCAAAGCCAATCCCTCTGAAATTTTAATAAAGTACCAGATTAGATAAATTCAATAGTGTATAAAGGATTGTGGGTCAGGCCAAAACAATGCAAAGTAAATCACAAGAAAACAAATATATGAATTAATGTAGACTTACCTTGTATTCAATATTTTGGGGTTATGACCCCATTTTCAAATATTTTTAACCCTTTTATTACCAACCCGGCCAAAACCGGCTCTGGCTCTGTAGTATTAATGTCTTGCTTTCATAGGTTTTTCATTAAAATCTTCCACCAAACCTTAGTCGCAATTTATGTTCCTAACACTAGCTTAATGGTAACTAAGTTATTTTACTAAATTCCTTATTATATTTAAAATAATTGAAAGAAACACAGAGCATCTCAAAATAAATACAGTAACGAAAGGGTTAATAGTTAGTGTTAATATATTTAATGCAGAAAGCATTTAAAAGTTAACTAGAAATAATTATCTGATGGGGTAAAAATATTAGTTAATTATCTGACTAACTTCAATTAGTACTACACCAGTGAGCTGGCAGAATTGTTACTATGTCTGATAAGATGTTTATTACTGTTTCTTTTGGCTCTTCACATACTGAGTTCAAATTCTGCCATGACTCCTTTGCCTTTCATTCTTTTGGGGTCAATAGAATGTGTTCCAGTTGAGCCCTGTGGTCAATGCAATTGACTAACATCCTTCCTCTGACATTGTCAAAATCTGAAATTGTTATTTTAATTAGTACAAATGTCCAAATGTCTTTTCGTTTTTGGATTTTGTTTGCAAGATTCTTTATATGAGTTCGTGTGTTGAAGCATATTCTGTTGTGTCTGGGGAGGGTCATTATCCTTTAGTACCTTATTATTTAACACACTCACCGGTAAAATTTCCACTTATTTCTTTTTTTTTTTTGGTGGGGGGAGCATCTATATGGTCACTCATTTTGCTAGTAATAGCAGCTAAAATCTCTTGAGTGACATTGAGCCATCATCAAACAGGAAGGACACATTGAACAATATAGTCTTAAGTATACAAAAAGGCAAGATTGTCATTCAGGATGGATTGCTCTTTATCATAAAGTCAGCTTGATCAAGGTTAATTGGGATTCAATGACAATAATTCTACTTTTAGTTTAAGAAGTATGTAGACTAAGTGATTGTTTATTCTAATTCAAGCACCAAGAAGCAAAGAGTGAACCTCTAAGTGGTTGCCTGACCTACTAGAAATAGCAACTGAATCTCATTTAAGTTATTCTTTATCCTTCACCTTTACTTGTTTTAGTCATTAGACTGTGGTCATGCTGGGGCACTGACTTGTTTTTCTTTTAAGCCTGAAACTTATTCTGTCAGTCTCTTTTGCCAAACCACTAAGTTTCAGGGATGTAAACACACCGACATCAGTTGTCAAGCGATGGCAGGGGACAAACACAGATGCACACACACACACAAATGTATTTATATATATATATATATATATATATATATATATATATATATATATATATATATAAATATACACATTCATATACATGACAGGCTTCTTTCAGTTTCCATCTACCAAATCCATTTACAAGGCTTTGGTCAGTCTGAGACGATAGTAGAAGATACTTGTCCCTGGTGCCATGCAATGGGACTGAGCCCAGAATCATATTGTTTTTAGTAACTTAAATAAAGAAGGATAAACTTAATAGAGTTCATGATATATATAAACTGGAATGGTCATGGCTGGAATGCTTTTGACCAGAAGCTAAATAATAACAACTTTGCTTTTACAAGTAAATATTCTGCATTTGAATTTCCATAAACAAAGAGCTGTGAGTGTGTGTGTGTGCCATAACCTATCAGTTGGCATCAGAAGTGAAATGGTTGAGTGGACTAGATATTGGTAATAAGAGATTGTAGGTCGTGAGTTCAAATCTCTTGCAGGTATTTTGTGCTGTTTTTTAAAAACTGTACTTATGTACCCTTCATATTATTCAGTTATTGAAAATAGACAGCAAGTTATCAGGTATTGTTGCCTGCAACAGATTGGAAGCACTCCATCGGTTACGACGACGAGGGTTCCGGTTGATCCGAATCAACGGAACAGCCTGCTCGTGAAATTAACGTGTAAGTGGCTGAGCACTCCACAGACACGTGTACCCTTAACGTAGTTCTCGGGGATATTCAGCGTGACACAGAGAGTGACAAGGCCGGCCCTTTGAAATACAGGTACAATAGAAACAGGAAGTAAGAGTGAGAGAAAGTTGTGGTGAAAGAGTACAGCAGGGATCACCACCATCCCCTGCCGGAGCCTCGTGGAGCTTTAGGTGTTTTTGCTCAATAAACACTCACAACGCCCAGTCTGGGAATCGAAACCGCGATCCTATGACCGCGAGTCCGCTGCCCTAACCACTGGGCCATTGCGCCTCCACCTGCAACAGATTAGTATCCAACCAAAAGGTAGGATTTAATATTCTGTTAGATACAGTCTTTCCATTATGCAAATTTTTCCACAGAAATACTGTGTTCCTCTGATCTATGTCAAAGACATCTCTGCGTTGAAGATTGCACCCCACTGTCTGAGATATTGTCTATAGTTGGAAATTGTGGTGTATGCGAGAGATTCGAAATAAGGACACCTACCTTCTCTTCACTCAACGGAGACCTCTCAGCAGTAATGGACCCTTCAATGTAGCCCAACCTAAACACTAGAAATAGCAGCTGCTTCTCACCTACCTTAACAATGTGCTCACACGTCTAACTCCCTCAGTTACCTCGATCGAAAAAAGGCCCAATCCTGCCCTGCCTGCGCGCGCGTCACTCCTGCCCCTTCCTCTTCCGGTCAGCCCCAAGTTCCGGTCAGCTCCCCAGCTGCTGATGTCATCCCACAGAAATTACAGGCAAAGCTCTAAATAATGGAAAATTCCTCAATCAGAAATTGAACTCACATTACAGACTCAGTTTTGGCAGGAGCTTAACACCACCTTGTAGTGCTTCCACTTAAAAGATTCTTACAATAAGCCTTTCCAAGCAGTTCCTCATTTCCCAAGCATTTACCCAATGTTGGCATTGGTTACCGTAGTGTTTGCATAAGAGCTGATGTTTTCAGTGCAGCCTGGCTTTAAGCTTCATGTAAAAGAATTTGTGTTTCAGAAGGGAATAAGTAATCTATTCATTTAGTCTTCTACTGCTTTCAGCCATATGGCCAAACCTATATAGCTGAAATACCAACCTATTAAAAAGGTCATGTTAAAAGATTATCTTATTATACAGAAATATAATCTTTGCATTAAACTATGAGTTTAAAGAGTGTATTATATGATTGTTAAAATAAATAAATAAAAGCAATAGTTTAATATAGAAATACTCGAGGAGGAAAATATTGATAATGTTTGTTCTTATTTTTCTCATTGTTAATGTTTGCATTTTATTATTTTTTTTTTTTACATCAAGTGTGTTCATAACTTAAAAATTAATGCTGTCAGGCTGAAGTATTTCACATACGTGTGTCACAACTTGTTTCACTCCATAAAAAAAAAGGAAAGAGCCCTGTTTGTTGCAACAATTTATCTGTTGCATTCATCTTGAAAGGAATTAAAGGAGATAAGGGAGTGGATAGGAAATAAGTTGTAAAATATGAGGAAATATTTTTGAAACAAGAAATATATAAAAAATTTAGAAATATTGACTGTAAGATGTTACAACGATGAATGTGTAAATATACATCCTTGTATAATCATATGTTTAATATATTTGCAATCTAAATTTCTGATATGCTTCTTACTTTAAAATAGGCATTGGGTTGTCAGGTAAACTCTACTCTTACTCTCTCTTTTACTCTTTTACTTGTTTCAGTCATTTGCCTGCAGCCATGCTGGAGCACTGCCTTTAGTCGAGCAAATCGACCCTGGGACTTATTTTTTGTAAGCCCAGTACTTATTCTATCGATCTCTTTTGTTGAACCGCTAAGTGACGGGGACGTAAACACACCAGCATCGGTTGTCAAGCAATGCTAGGGGGACAAACACAGACACACAAACACACACACACATACATATATATATATATATATATATATACACACATATATACGACAGGCTTCTTTCAGTTTCCGTCTACCAAATCCACTCACAAGGCATTGGTCGGCCCGGGGCTATAGCAGAAGACACTTGCCCAAGATGCCACGCAGTGGGACTGAACCCGGAACCATGTGGTTGGTTAGCAAGCTACTTACCACACAGCCACTCCTGCGCCTTCATTTTTTTCTTTTCATTTATTTTAATCCTTATTTTTCGTTGATTATTTTAACAAATCAGTCAGTAATATATTTCCCTTTATTGTTCATGAGCTCTTTCCAATGGTCCACCAGCTTGTCAATACCTTGATGGTAGAAACCACTGGGTCTTGACTTGAAGAATTCATTGTGCCATGTTTTCAGCTCCACATCGTTGTTGAATGTAACAGACTGTTGGAGAGTCATTATTTTCTCTGCTTCATATTGATGTATATAACAGCACTTTCATAGCCAGTGATGATAATAATAACATAATAATAATAATAATAATGAAATTATTGTATACAGTGCTCAGGTGCACCACAATTGTCAGAAAGTGCATATAAAGTGCACATGCAGTAATGTAGAAATGTCTGGAAAGCGAACAATGTATGAGTCAGATACATGCTTGTGTGTGTATGGAGGGGAGAAAATCAAGTGTAGTGTTGGCGAATCTCAGGAAGCATGGAAGTTTTGAAGGATGCAGTGCTCCGACAACTAACAACTGATGCCGGCAGTTTGTTCCATGCTTCAGCAACTCTCAGCGTGGAAAAATGTTTCCTGAAGTCATGGGAGCTGTGCTGTTTTCTTACTTTGTAAATATGTCCACGGGTATTAGACAGGTGGAGTTTGAAAAGGTGCTCAGAGTTATTGTTTGTACGATGGTTGATAATTTTATGGGTGTCTGCCAAGTCAGCTGCCAGACGTCGGAGTTTCAATGTGTCCATGCCCAGGGAAGTAAGGCGTTCAGGATGTAGTATGATGTAGTAAAGAAATCTGTTTCCACATGTAACCTGGTATTGCATAAGCAAACTGACAGTGAAAGAGGGGTACTGGAATTTGTCTATTTTGTTCAGATTGCATGGCAACCATGCATGGAATGTGTGTGTGTGTGTGTTTGTTTATATTTGCACTCGTCCACAAATTATTGAGATAGAAGTAGTAATATTGTTCCTAATTCTCTTGTCAACAAATCATCTCACTTGAAAAAAGGTAAGGGTGAGCAACAGGAAGAGCATCAGTGTGTTAAATAAGGCCTAAATCATATGTCTGTCATGGTAGCAAAGAAAAAGGGGTAAAACAAACTAATGATGTACTACATGTGTATATATATATATATATATATATATATTTATAAATCATCATCATCATCATCGTTTAGCGTCCGCTTTCCATGCTAGCATGGGTTGGACGGGTCAACTGGGGTCTGTGAAGCTGGAAGGCTTCGTCAGGCCCAGTCAGATCTGGCAGTGTTTCTACGGCTGGATGCCCTTCCTAATGCCAACCACTCCGCGAGTGTAGTGGGTGTTTTTTACGTGCCACCTGCACAGGTGCCAGACAGAGCTGGCGAACGGCCACGAACGGATGGTGCTTTTACGTGTCACCGGCACGGGGCCAGGCGATGCTGGCAACGGACACGAACGGATGGTGCTTTTACGTGCCACCGACACGAGGCCAGACAGAGCTGGCAAACGGCCACGAACGGACGGTGCTTTTACGTGTCACCAGCACGGGGGCCAGCCGAGGCTGGCAACGGATGCGAACGGATGGTGCTTTTACGTGCCACCGACACGGTTGCCAGACAGAGCTGGCAAACGGCCACGAGCGGACGGTGCTTTTACGTGTCACCGGCACGGGGGCCAGCCGAGGCTGGCAACGGATGCGAACGGATGGTGCTTTTACGTGCCACCGACACGGTTGCCAGACAGAGCTGGCAAACGGCCACGAGCGGACGGTGCTTTTACGTGTCACCGGCACGGGGGCCAGCCGTGGCTGGCAACGGACACGAATGGATGGTGCTTTTATGTGCCACCGACACGGGGCCAGACAGAGCTGGCAAACGGCCACGAACGGATGGTGCTTTTACGTGCCACCGACACGGGGCCAGACAGAGCTGGCAAACGGCCAGGAACGGACAGTGCTTTTACGTGTCACCGGCACGGGACCAGGCGAGGCTGGCAACGAACACGAACGGATGGTGCTTTTACGTGCTGGCAAACGGCCACGAGCGAATGGTGCTTTTACGTATCACCGGCACGGGTGCCAGACGAAGCTGACAGCGGACACAAACGGATGGGTCACTTAACCCCTGCTTTCTGATATATGATTTGATTTTGATTGTTCTCACTGGTTTTGCCGGGTCTTCTCACGCACAGCATACTTTCATAGGTCTCGGTCTCTGGTCATTTCCTTGGTGAGACCTAGAGTTCGAAGGTCGTGCTTCACCACCTCGACCCAGGTTTTCCTGGGTCTACCTCTTCCACAGGTCCCCTCAACTGCCAGGGTGTGGCACTTTTTCACACACCTATCTTCATCCATTCTCACCACATGACCATACCAGCGCAATCGTCTCTCTTGCAGACACGGGTGAAAATGAGGGTGAAAAATTGATATTAATTTAATAATACCATTAATTTAACACCGAGTGGCTTAGCACAAAAAACTAGGGAGAAAATAGAAATTTATACATAAATTATTAGAGAGTTACCACTATGTGGATAGCTCTAGTGCTAAAAATAGCTCCGATAGTATAGCCATAGAAATGATGTTTCCATATAAGCACAGGTATGACTATGTGGTTAAGAAGTTTGCTTCCCAGCCACATGGTTACTGGTTCAGTCCCACTGCACAGCACCTTGGGTAAGTGTTTTCTACTATAGCTCCAGGCTGACAAAAGTCATGTTTGTGGATTTGGTTGATAGAAACTGAAAGAAGCCTGTCATATACACACATATATGTCTATATGTGTGTATGCTTATGTCTCTTTGTCTTGGCATCACATGTTAGCTGTCACTTATAAGCAGTGTCATTCATTTCCAATATTTTATGGAAATCTGTCAGGCCATGGGGAAATATCACCTGGCTTGGTGACAGGTGAGTCTTGGTGACAGTAATGACATCCAGCCTTAGAAAATCTGTCTCAGTAAACTCCATCTGACCCATGCAAATATGGAGAAGAGGACATTAAAATGATGATTGAAACATGCGTGGATGCATGCATGTCTAAGTAGTTCAGAAGTTTGCATTGCAATCACGAGTACTTCTGTTCAGTTACATTGCATGACGTATTGGGAGTGTATCTTTCAATCTACTTTCAGATTTTGTTTATCATATCCAGTCACAAGGCTTTGGTTCGCTTGGGGGCTAATGACAGAAATTGAAAATCACTACTTGTAGTTAGTGATGAAAATTAGCCAAAGAAAACTGCAATTTTGCATTTCAAAATTCTTGAATGATTTGTGGTACTGTGCAGTGGAAGTGAACCCAGACCATTTGGTTAAGAAGCGAACTTCTTAGCCATACAGTCCTTTCCACCACATGTATATAATAACCAGTACTAAAGATTATAAATGATAGCTTAGGATGCATACATACCTGTGCATGCATGAGAATGTCCAGATGGAAGGCTGATGATTTCTAGATTGTTGTGACATAGTTTGAAGAATGCATGTCAGCTCTGTGACAAAATGTTTACTTTAGAGAAGATGAAATATCTACAAGCGGAGACTTGACAGGTGACGCAATGTGCAAAAGACAAGAATACAATGTTGTTTGCAAAGGAGATTTATTCCTTTCTTTCTATTCTTTTGCTGGTTTAACCTGTTGGACTACAGCCAGGATGGGGCTCTGTCTGCAAAGGAACCTATTGATCCCAGTGCATGTGCTTCTGAGTTGGGCACCTATTTTATTTGTTACTATTTGCTGAACCACTACATCATGGAACATAACTAAACAGCAACAGCTGCTTAAGTATAAATGTAAAAACAAAAATCACACACAGCACACTCACACAGACACATGCACCCGTGCGTGCGTGCGTGTGTATGTGCGTGTTTGTGCGTGCTTTCATGCATTTACCATCTGCCAAATTTCACCCTCACAGCATTGCTTAACCTGAGGCTGGAGAGGAAAACATTTCTACTTCATCTGGTGGCTGCAAGAAAGTGCCCTGAGTAATCATCGTTTCTATTTCTGTTTAAATGACCAAAAGGTAACTCAACAGACTACTAACTTGTTGCTGATTGGCTAAAGTAATGCATGTGACAATGGTGCAGCTAAACTGATCAACACAAGGTCACTCTTTCATAACATTGCTGGTGACTTGACCCTTTAACTGTAGAAATCAGAGACAACCATTCAAAATTTCATTAGCCTTTACTGCAGAAAGCACCTTTATATACTAGTCTAGCTTTTGTTGAGGGGGTCATGATTGAAACTATTTTTTGTTGGGATATATCAGGTTTATTGAAGCAACATGACTTGCAGAAAATACAAATTCTGTTTCTTGGTAGATATTTACCATCATTACAAGAATACCTATGAAACTTAATTTTGCATTTATATACAGTAGAGACAAAAGAATTTCTGGAAGGAATGGATGTATATGTGGTCATCATCATCATCACCATCATCTCTGTTTAACGTCTGTTGTCCATACTAGCGTGGGTTGGACGGTTTGACCAGAGCTGGTGAGTCGGGGTGTTGCACCAGACTCCAGTCTGATTTGGTATGGTTTCTGCAGCTGGATGCCCTTCCTAATGCCGACCACTTTATGAAGTGTTTTGGGTGCTTATATGTGGCACTGCACAGGTGCTTTTATGTGGTGCCACATGGACACTTTTACATGACTCCACATGGATGCTCTTATGTGATGCCACATGGGAATACTTACGTGATGCCAAATGAGCGCACTTACGTGACACTGCACAGGTGCTTTTATGTAGCACCACCATGGGTGCTTTATACAACCAGAAGGATCAGTCTTAACACTTCTGCTGCAGGGTATGGGTATTCTTGAGTACAGCCAGGCACCAGGTGTCTTGGTTCTTTGTCATCTCACCTGAAAGGTTCAGCTTCCTGAGGTTGTTTTCAGTGCTTCATCCCATGTCTTCCTGAGTCTCCCACTTTTACATGTTAGACCAAGTTACCACTACTGTCATCACCAAAATAACTACCTCTAAATATTGTTATAATCACAACATCATCACCACCATAACCACTGCCACCTGCACCATGAAGAGCACCACTAACAAAACCTACATTAAACCAATGAGAGTTGCTCTACATGGTCTCTGGTTCTGCTGGAAATTGTATACAAATCTTCATCAAATTACTTGCCAACCACCTTAAAAAAAACAAGTGACTCGATAATCTAGTCCTATACCACTTTTCAAAAGTAAAGACCACATGGTCACCTCTGGAATGGTTTTGACATAAATGAGTCTCAACTTTGTAGACCTTGCACAAAATAACAGCACCACAGCATCATTTATAAATGAAGAGAGATGCGCTTTGTCAGGTTGACTTGTCCTTTCACTACTTGAAAATGAAACTTTTTATAAGGTTCTAAAAGACCATTTAGGTTTAACCCTTTAGTGTTCAGATTATTCTATCAAACATAATGCTTATTGATTCCCATTGATTTGAATTAATCATGCATTATCTCATATCTTCAAGATCTTGATGGTGTAATTACTTAATGTAGAATAACATTGTAGGGTAGGTGTGAGAGCCTGGATCTGGTCAGTTTGAACATAAAACAGATTAAATATTTTGGCCGGATATGGCCGGTTTAAATACTAAAAGGTTAAAAGACTCTTTTAGTTCCATTTTCATGTTATATATCTCTCTCTATATAAACGGCAGTTTGTCTGTGTGTGTGTCTGTGTGTCTGTTAGGTTGTACCCTCACCCTGACCACGGCTTTCAACCGATTCTGATGAAACTTGACACACACATAGCCCAATGTCATAATTCAAAACTAACGCAGCTAAAATTTTGAAAAGTTCCCCCAGTTCTGAAAAAAATCGATAAATTCGACATGGGGTCGAGAATCAGAAACACAAACCACAGACTGTCTAGGGGACGCAACTCGACCTTTTTAACTCTCAAAAAAAATTTACCATAATTTTTTTTCCATTTTTTTGCTACTTTTTGGCTATAACTCTCTAAAAATTCTTTATAGTTATTTCCCTTACAAACCCGAGCAACACCGGGCGATACTGCTAGTCTCTAGCTAAAATAGAAATAATGGTTCTTCTTGTTGCTTTTTTAGATTTATTTATTGGCTGCACCACCCAGCATCTTCACATGGGCAACCTTCAGGCTCCACATGTACATGTTGTCTGGGGCACCGTTGGCCTTGTTCTTCCCAGTAATCAACACTCGATTGGTAAGTTTGTTCTTTTTTCTTTTCTTTTTTTGTATTCGTATTTATTTAGCTGACGTCTGTGTCACTCTTCGGAACTGACTAACCACATACTTTTATCATGCATATTGTGACTCACCACACCATAGTCTCTCACTAGTAACTTTTTCTTTCATTCCTTTTGTAGAAACTCTATGGAATTCCCTCTCCGCCACTGTTTTTCCTTCAGATAACAGCATAGGTATATACTTAAGCAAACCTGAAACAAACTTGATCTCACTGGTTCTGGAGATCTTGCTCTGATCACAAGCATAACACGTTGTTCTGACTAAGCCATCAAAAATAACAATAAAAAATGGATATTTTCTTTACAAATATTGGCTTTGTGCCTTGAAAAAAGAAACTATTTTTACTAATGAACTGGAAGTGAGGAGTTGGAATGCTGTAGTGTTTTGTTCAGTTTCTCCATGGTTTTAGGTTCAAAACCTACCATGCTTAACTTTGCCTTGGATAATTATCCCAGTGGATATTGATAAATCAATATCAGTAAACATTGTTATCATTGTTTTAACGTCCGCTTTTCTGTGCCTGCATGGATTGCATGGAACTTATTGAGGGAGATTTTCTATGACCAGGTATCTTTCTCGTTTCCAAGTAAAGTAATATTTCCCCATGACCAAACATATTTTCATGGAAAATTGGAAACGAAGGACAATACTCAATGAAGGTGAAACTCATTTACAGCTATCACATGATGTCGAAACAAAGAGACATCGACTGACACACACACACTTTCAGTTTCTCTCACTCAAATCCACTGACAAGGCTTTGGTTGGCCAGGAGCTATGTAGTAGGGACTGAACCCAAAGCAATGTGATTGGGAAGCAAGCTCCTTAATCACACAGCCATGCCTGTGCCTCTATGGTGCTATCCATATGGATCAGTGTAAACCTGTCTCTCTGTCATAACAGGCTGTGTGACTAGAGCAAAGATACCTATTTCTTTACTACCCACAAGGGGCTAAACATAGAGGGGACAAACAAGGACAGACATAGGTATTAAGTCGATTACATCGACCCCAGTGCGTAACTGGTACTTAATTTATCGACCCCGAAAGGATGAAAGGCAAAGTCGACCTCGGCGGAATTTGAACTCACAACGTAACAGCAGACGAAATACCGCTAAGCATTTCGCCCAGCGTGCTAACGTTTCTGCCAGCTCGCCGCCTTTGACTAGAGCAAAGATACCACTACATCATCTTCATTCATTTAATGTCTACTCTTCCCTGTGGTAATGTATCAGATGAGAGTAAATTGAGGCAGGGTTTTCTACAGCCATTTTGTTTCCAAATGAGGTAGTAACATCCCAGTCTATTGAACAGCGAGCATCCTGGACTGGTTTTTATGGAGAACTGGAAACAATGACACCATATGTATGAGCCTTTTGTTTACAGAGAATACATGTCAAGTAGCCTAGACCTGCTTTCATAGTCACTGCAAGCAGTGAGCACATGTGGAGACATGGGGGAACATAAACTTTCTCTCACGCACACATACTTGCATGTGCACACATGCATACACATGCATGTGCACACACACACGTGTGTGCACACATACACACTCACATACGTGCACATGTGCACACATACACACTCACATACATGTGCATGTTTGCACGCATACATATACAGGATGGGCTTCTTTCAGTTTCCATCTCCTAAATCCATTCACAGGACTTTGGTCAGCACATGGTACCATATAGAGGGACTTAACCCCAAACAACATGGTTGGGGAACAAACTTTTTGACCCCTCAGTCAAGCCTGCACCTATTTATACAATATCGTAATAAAAGGAAGTTGTAAATTATTGTATTCTGTAAATAATTGTAAGTAAATAATTGTCTTCAGTTTTATACAACACAAAATAATTTTATCTTGCTAACAAATTTCACTGAATCCCCAAACCTTTGAAATTGAAGTACCTCATTATTGAATTTTGAATCTTTTTATAATAATTGTATTGTAAGTGAGTGAGGTTTTTGTGTGTCTCTGACTAACAACAGAAGTTGCTTCATACAAAATGTGCTGAAAGCAAAAAAAGAAAACCTTAGAAATTAAAAATACTTATTTGCAGAAAAAGCATTAACTCAATGACTCTTACCAAGATTAGATTAAAACAATATTATTCATTGTGTTAATGTTTTTCTTCCATTCATGACTTAAGTATTTTTAATTTAGATTTTTTTTAGTACTTCTTCACATTAGGTATACTGGCCCTAAGTTGATTATATTTGGGTAATTTCATTCAGCCATTTACAACAAAAGGGTTAATAGCTCTTCATATTGTATTACCTTGCCTTACCTTACCTTGTCTAGGTTGCTCAGCTCTAGATAAAGTCAAAGGAATTATATGTGGCATCATGGACATTTCAAAACTGGTAGAAGCCATCTCTTGACCCTAGCCAATTCTGCTTTCTCCTCCTTTAGAGAAAGAAAGAAGGATAATGGAAATAAGAGGCTGAGAGATGGAAGAAAAAAGAAAGGAGAATTAGCTCCATATTGCACTGGTTCTTTATTTATGAAACCCCAAAGGATAAAATGCAGTTTGCCACAGCAGGATTTGAACTTGGAGTGCAGAGCACTTGTTCTAATGTTCTAACAACTCTATTACTCTATGATGTCCAGGATCAAGATACTTTAACTAGCATCAATAGATACACTGGATTGATACAACTTTCTGTTTTAAGTAACAGGAGGATTGTATTGTAATTAGTGTGTTGGATAGCTTGCAGTGATGGATTCAAGTTCTCCTGGATGAGAGTTTTGCAGGATACTAGTATAACACATACTCATCCTCAAACTAGCATCACCATTTTCACGGTCAGCATTAATTTAATCATGGCTTTGCTTTTGACTACAGGTTGTGTATGCTTGTTGCTGAACAACAATCCTTCCTACATTAAACTTATCATTCAATGGCAATGATAACAGATGGACACTAAAAAAAATAAAGATAAAATTAAAAAAAACAGCATTCAAGAGATTTTTAGTCTAATCAAACTTTTGAATTTAGTTTCTACTTTAAAATGTTAATAATGAATTTTTTTTTAATTAAATTTGTCTTTTTTTTTTTCTTTAAATTTTAAGTTGGTGTTTGAAAAAGAAGTCTACTACTTACAACATACTTTAATGTTGATTGTTCCAATCTATCTTCTGAGATTGGGAGGTAAGTTATTTCTTGATAACAATTTGTGTGTTATTTCTACAGTATTTGTGTTGTGGTTATTCAGCTCCAAATCAGTCCTGACCAAGCAGATATAAGATGAAATAGTTACCAGGAAGCTATAGTAGAGTGCACCTGCCCAAGGCGCTGTGCAATGAGACTGGTCTCAAAATCCCATGGTTGAGAAGTTCACTTCTCAACCATACAACCATTCCTGCACAGGGTATCTCTGTCTCCGTGCTGGAAATCAGACCTGGGATACTTGGGTGAAAGTCAGAAAGCCTTACCATTAAAACTGTGCATGTGTGTATGTGTGTGTGTGTATGCATGTGTGTGTGTGAGAGAGAGAGAGGAAAGAGATTGTTTGTATGATATATTACTCCCATAATGTTGTTAAAGTGACTACAAATCTTGAAGTAATCAACTGCTACTACATCAAGAAGGTCTTTATGCTGTAAATGAACTACTGGAAGAAATTGAATCTACACTCTGGAGTAAAGATAGGTAGTAATATGAAGGAGCTTTGAAGGACAAGTACTTACTAGAACTTTGGTCTTTGCTACATTGACTCTAAGGCCTTTTGATTCTAAACCTAGCTTCCACACCCAAAATTTCTTTTCTAGTTCCGATAGTGATTCCACTATGAGGGCCAGGTCATCAGCATAGAGGAGCTCCCAGGGGCAACCCGTCTTGAATTCCTCTGTTATTGCCTGGAGGACTATGATGAATAAAAGAGGACTGAGGGCTGAACCTTGGTGGATCCCTACTTCTACCTGGAATTCCTCACTATACTCATTGCCAATCCTAACCTTACTCACAACCTCTCTGTAAAGGGATGTACAGCCCTTATTAACCATTCGTCAGTCTCCAGTTTCTGCATCGCCTACCAGATAAGGGATCGGGGGACCCTGTCAAAGGCTTTCTGCAAGTCCACAAAAGCTAAGTATAGCAGTTTATCTTTAGCGAGGCATTTCTCCTGCAGTTTTCGAACCAGGAATATGACATCAGTGGTGCTTCTACCCAGCACAAAACTGAACTGCATCTCATCTAAGCAGATTCTCTCCCTAATAAGATGGGCTATGACCCTCTCCGTGACCTTCATTACCTGATCCAGTAGTTTGATACCCCTGTAGTTATTTCTATCTAGAGCATCACCTTTACCTTTGTAGCAGTTGACTATGGTGCTGCTACACCAGTCATTGGGTACCTGGTTTACAATGCAGGTGACTAGGCCATAGCCCACATCACCAGATGTTTTAAGCATCTCAGCAGTGATTCCTGATGGGCTGGGGGCTTTTCCTGGCTTCATACCCTTAGTTGCTTTATCTACTAGGGAGCTCTCTATTTGGATAGCTGGTCCCTCTACTGGGTCAACATTTGGCAGGCTCCCCTCCTCCCATTCATTCTCCATGTTCAGCAGTCTTTCATAATGGCTTCTCCAAGCCTCTTTCTTTTCACCATCATCCATGCAGACACATTTCTCTCCTGTGACATCACTATTTTCTCTCACACACTGTCTTGCAATCCAAAATACCTCAGTTCTTTGGTCCTCACGTCACTGGACATTGGCAAACTTCCTCTTTTCCGCTTCGCTCTTGGTTATGTACACCTGCCACCCAGCCTCCCTTCTGGCTACCTGGTACAGTTCCCTGCTATCCCACCCTTCCAGGCTTTCCAGGCCTGTTTCTTTACTCTAATGACTTTGTCTACTGTACTATTCCACCACCATGTATCTCTAGGTCTGGAAAGGACTTTGCATCATCCACAGACTTGGTCTGTGGCACTCAGCAAGCTGTCCCATCTCTCTCTCTCTCTCTCTCTATATATATATATATACATATGTATATATATATATATATGTATATATGTACATACATACATATATATATATATGTATATGTACATACATACATATATATGTACATATATACATACAATTATGAATAATTGTATATTAAATTTCGAGGTACTAGAAGGCATCATCTCAACTCAGTATCAGAGCGAGCTAAAGCTGTTACCAGTATCACCATGTACATACATATATATGTACATATATACATACATATACATATATATATACATATATATATACACACACACATATATATACATGTATATATATATATATATATACACACACACACATATATATACATGTGTATATATATATATATATATATATATATATACATATATATATATATATATATACACATACATATATACATACACATACATATATACATACATAAACAAACACACACACACACACATACATACATATATATGATGGTAGGGGGCTCTGGAAGCAGCCTCAGGGAGTAGCGTCCCTGCCTTCCTGAGCTAGTTTTCCACCACATTTCTTAAAAACCATGGTAAGAGGCCTCAAGTCTCGTGACCAATCTTGTCTAGAAACTGGGGTTGGGAGTAAGCAATGGCCTGCTTCCTCTAGAAGATCCAGATCTGAAAAAGCCTCTTGGTAATAGCAAAGGAGAATGCACACCAGCCAGCCCAGAGATTGGGGTGGGCTGCACCTGCCTACCTCACAAAGGTGGGTGAAAGGAGGGTGCAAACCCTCACCCTGGGTTGCGCAAGCATGTCTTGCCTTAAGATGGCTGATGGCCTGAGAAGTTTGGGGTGAAGTTGGGAAGGTGGAATGTGAGCAGTCTACGTGGAAGGGGAACTGGGGTGTGTGAGGAATCGAGAAAGTGGTGGGTGGATGTGTGTTGGGTGGTGGAGGCTAGGTGGTGGAGCCAGGGTGTAAGATTTTTGGGTGTCAAGGGAAGGAGGTACAAGTTGTGGTGGTGGTGGTGGTTGTGAAATAGCAAGGGGCTGGAAGTGTGGAAGTTTTGTTGAAGGCAGAAATCTGTGAGAAGGTGGTGGAGGTCAGGAGGAAGAGTGGCTGAGTGGTGACAGTAGTGTTAGGACTTGAGGAAGAAGTGGTGAGGGTGATTTGTGGGTATGGTCTGCAAAGTGGAAGAGAGATCGCTGAGAAAGGGCAGTTCTTTGATGAAATGGTGAATGAGTGGGACTTAGGTAAGGGAGATGAATTGGTTTTGGGCATGGGTGATTTTAATGTTGGGAAATGATTCCAGGGCTTTGAAGGTGTGCATGGGGGAAACGGAATTCATCATCATCATCGTTTAACGTCCGTTTTCCGCGCTAGCATGGGTTGGACGGTTCGACCAGGGTCTGGGAAGCCAGGGGCTGCACCAGGCTCCAGTCTGATCTGGCAGAGTTTCTACAGCTGGATGCCCTTCCTAATGCCAACCACTCCACGAGTGTAGTGGGCGCTTTTTATGTGCCACCTGCACAGGTGCCAGGTGGGGTCCGGCATCGGCCCCGATCGGTTGGAGCTTTTAACGTGCCACTGGCACGGAAGCCAGCCAAGGCAGCGCTGGCAACGGCCATGATCGGATGGTGCTTTTTATGTGCCACTGGCACAGAAGAGAATTGGGGAGAGAAATGTTGAAGGAAGGATGCTGTTGGAGTTTTGTGATGAGAAAGAGTTGAGTGTGGTGAAGACGTGGTTTAGGAAAACAGAGAAAAGGGAGGTGACTTTCAGTGCAGGAGGGAATGAGACAGAGATTGATTTCCTGTTGGTTGGCAGGAAAAACAGAAAATATCTGAGAGATGTGAAGACAATACCAGGTGAGTTGCAGCACAGGTTGGCGGTTGCTGACTTCAATAAGAGGGAAGTTAAAATGTGTGTGAGAAAGGGAACAGTTGAGAGGAGAAAGGTGTGGAAACTGAAGGAAGAAGAAACAAGAGCAAGGTTTGAGGAGAGAGTTGGGGAGTTGGTGAGCATTGATGCACCAGATTTGTGGAAGTCATTTAAAGAAAGGTATGTGACGAAGTGTGTGGAAGGATGAAAGGTAGGAGAGATTGAGGAGGAGATATGTGGTGGTAGAAGGAGGAGGAATCAGTGGAATGGCTGGCAAGGGCAAATGGAATGCGGTGGTATGGGCATGGGCTGAGGAGTGTGCTTGTGTTTAAGGTAAATGGATCGTGAAAGCGAGGTAGACCAAGGAAAACATAGAGGGGACAGGTGGAGGAGGAGGAGATTGAGGGGGTTGGCTTGAGGAGGGAGGCCGTGTAAAACTGGGAAGAAAGATGGTGAGATGATGTGAGGGTGGTTGTTATGGCATTGAGGTAGATATGGCCACCCCCCACTTAATGGGTACAAAACCAGGATTTAAAACACTGGATGATGATGATGATGATACACAGGAGTGGCTGTGTGGTAAGTAGCTTGCTAACCAACCACATGGTTCCGGGTTCAGTCCCACTGCGTGGCATCTTGGGCAAGTGTCTTCTGCTATAGCCCCGGGCCGACCAATGCCTTGTGAGTGGATTTGGTTGACGGAAACTGAAAGAAGCCTGTCGTGTATATGTATGTGTGTGTTTGTGTGTGTGTGTTTGTCCCCCTAGCATTGCTTGACAACCGATGCTGGTGTGCTTACGTCCCCGTCACTTAGCGGTTCGGCAAAAAGAGACCGATAGAATAAGTACTGGGCTTACAAAGAATAAGTCCCGGGGTCGATTTGCTCGACTAAAGGCGGTGCTCCAGCATGGCCGCAGTCAAATGACTGAAACAAGTAAAAGAGTAAAGAGTATACACACACACACATGTATACACACACGCACACTTATACACACACACACTGGAATGTATACTTTTTTCTGGTTCCCACCACTGGGTTGTGACCATGCTTGTGCATTACCTTCAAGGGTTTCTTTAGACAGTGAAGAAATCTACCTCTTTCGTATGGTAACTTATTTTTTTTGACCTTTAACAGAAGTAGACTTCTGAAAACATTCATGTGAGGGGAGATAACTCGACCCTAACTACTAGACTGAATTTCTGTTCAGATGCACGGATTCTTGGATTACTCCAAAAACTTAAGCATTCACACACATATACACACTTACACACATTCCTATCTACCAATTTCCACTCAGAAATTGTATGTATGTGTGTTTCTTTGTTTGTTTGTGTGTGTGTGTGTGTGTATATATATATATATATACATATATATATGTATGTATCATTATCACTATGGACTCTGTGTGGGCAGTCATCTAAAAGTTTTTGTTCGTCATGATGCTGACATAAGTTCCTTGTCTTTCCTGATGAGAAAGCGGCATAATGCACCCTTTATTCCTTCGGAATTAAGAATATGCAGTCTTCGAAACATATGTCGAGAATAAAGGAATTTTGTTAGATCGTCGTTCGACTCCATTCTTTCATTTATCTATAGTAAAAAAACACAAAAAAACACACAAATTTCCACACGAAAGCACGTGATTCTGCCCTTGGCATGTAGCTTCAACCGTGCTTTCTGACGTAAATTTGCTACCCGGGTATCGGTTAACCGAATTATCGATACTAGGATAATTCATTCAACTACTTATATATATATATATGTATATGTAAAAAAATACAAACTGGGACAAGAACGCAAAACATTTAGAAAACGATACAAAAAACACAGACGGGACATTTGAAGCCTTCAATCTTCAGTCAAGAACCAGATCATCCTCGCAACTTCGGCTGAGAGAGAGAGAGATGTACTTGCATAGCAAGTGACCTGATCTGAGATCGTGTGCTGGAACAAAAACAATTGCAGTGTGGAAGGTGTTTATAATCCATTTAAGAAGCACACAAAGTCCGTTAGATTCACTTCAACATTTAAATTTAATTCGCCAAAATATTTTCATTGCTTTCAGACCACGACCCATTCGCTGACAAAATATGCACACACACACACACACACACATATATAGTTCAAATTTGCAGAAAACAAAAGATAAAGACAGGTGTAGGAACAACAAGCAGGTGTATTAGGTTGATGCTTGGGGAAAATGGGAAAGTCTTTTATGTTTTGAAACTATGCTCTTTGACAAAGGATTAAAGGTAAAAAATGGAGAGAGAATATAAAAAAAGCGGAGAGAGTAAAAAAGTGCAGAGATCTACATTGTAACATAGGTATATGCATACATATCTTTATATATAAAAGTAAAGTTGTGTGTCTGTCTCCTACGATTTAGATTCCTAACTACTCCCACATTTTGTGGTGCAGTTTAACCAAAACCGGGTATCTTATAGTCGTGATTCATATCGAGCCCTTCTGGGTATTAGCGCGCGTCTATGATGAGTCTACGATTTTAAAAATAATTTACCATCATTTTTTCCATTTTAATGCATTTTTTCGCTATTATATAAGGGAAGTAACTCTCTAAAAATGTCTACGATGAGTCAACGATTAAAAAAAAAATTTACCATCATTTGTTTTCCATTTTTAATGCATTTTTTTTGCTATTTTTTGGCTATAACTCTCTAAAAATGCTTATATAGTTATTTCCCTTACAAACCCGAGCTACGCCAGGTGATATTGCTAGTTTAAGTATAGAAACAGAAACATACATATATGTACATATGAGTGTACAGGTTTTGGAGATGTTTTTTTAAATGTTCAGTTATAATAAAAACAATTTTATATTAATCTGATGGGCTACTCTGTACTTTTGTGGAGGACACATTTAATATTCTTAAGCAAGAATATCATTGGCTGTGGCTTTGAAGTTTCAACTTGCTTAAAAGTTACTGTCAGTATTTTGGTTTAAGAATAAATACACATGCACACACATATATATTATATTGGAGGAAAAACAAAAACCAAGGCAGAACGAGTATCTCAAGTCATTTAGAATAATTCAGTTAGGGTAAGGGGAATTTGAATTTGTCTTACAGCCGTTTCTGAGATAAACCAAGTGAGATAACCCAAGTCCATGTCTGTGCACTGGCTATTCCATCATCAGAGACAAGGTATAAATATTTTAGAAGGAGAAAAATCTACAGTTTATAAGGAATAAAATTCATAATTTAAAAGGAATAAAATAGAAGAATAAAGAGCAAAAGTAGATAGAAGAATATAGGCTGGAGAATAATGTTTACAACTCATCTTTTTACAGAAGAAAAAGGAATATGTTTACAGTTAAAATCTCAGGCAAATCCAGGCAGTATTTTGAATGCTGTATTCACATTGTAAATGCGTATATAGAGTGAGAAAGTATGATGGACATAAATGGGTTTTGTGAGTGGGTGTATGAGAGAAAAAGAGAGGAGAAAGGAATAAAAAGAAAGATCATGATAAAAGGACTTACCTGGGATAGTGGTAAATGGATTTACCTGGAATTTTAACTAAAAACCTTTACTTTCATGGATGTACCAACATCCATATGCTTTGGAAAAAGATGAGTTGTGAACATTATTCTCCTGCTTATATTCTTCTAACTACTTTTACTCTTTATTCTTCTATTTTAATCTTTATTCTTCTATATTATTCCTTATAAACTGTAAATTTTCCCCCATCTACAATATTCATACTTTGTATCTGATGACAATACCTAGTGCATGGACGTGCTAACCAACCACTTGGGTTATCCCAGAAACAGCTGTAAGACTTCAAATTAACCTTACCCTAATTAAATTATTCTAAATGACTTGAGATATTCATTGTGCCTTGTTTTTGATTTTTTTCTCTAATATAATATATACACGCTATAATGGAAGCCTTAGCTGTGATCTTGGAACCTAACAGCTGACCTACTGTAGCACTTATGCAGTGTACCTCTTCTTTTAGATCACAAGTGAACTAAGCCCCTTATATTCTTTATACATACATACATATATGTGAGGGGGTACCCAAAAGAAACCTGAATTTTGCAATATAATTTCATTCACTTACATTTACATGTTTACACTTTTATTGCCATCAAAGAATTCTTCATTTGAAGCAATGCATTAGTCCAGACATGTTTTCCACAATCCGAAGCAGTGCTGGAACTCTTGCAAAGTGATGCCTTTTAACAATTCCGTTGTTCTTTTCTTCACCTCTTTCGCATTTGCAAATTCCATAGCACCAGCTTTCATCACTAGTGATGACCTTCAAAAAAGGGTCCAGATCAACTTACAACTGTTCTTTCAGTTCATGACACACATTCATTCATGACTTCTTTTGATCTTCCGTGAGCAAGTGAGGCACAAATTTTGCTGCGACTCTTTTCATTCACAATTTTTCACTCAAAATTCGTTGCTAGGAACTCCAGGACACACCAGTCATGTCAACAAGTTCGTCAATTGTTTGGTGATTGTTCTCCAAGATCAATTCATGAATTTTCATGTCTTCATTTGTCCAGGAGGTTGATGGTTGTCCTGAATGAGATTGGTCTGCAAGCAACCATTCCAAAAGTGTGGTTTCCACTCGTAAACTTGTGTTTTGCTCATGGCAGCATCCTTGTAAGCTGTTTGAAGCATGATAACTGTTTTGGCCACTATTTTCCCCAGCAGAATACAGAATTTCATGGAAGCATCTTTTCAGCTATCGCAAAATTCAATGATCAGAGGAGAAGCTCTGCAAAACAAAGATGCACCACATGACAGTACAACATCTGTTGACCACTGTTGGTCAGCAGGCCGATGCCTGAGGGTCATATCAAGTGACTTCTAGTGGCAGAAGTCACTTGATATGATCCTTGTCCTATCAAGGAACATTTCCGGTTAGTTTTGGGTACCCCCTTGTATATATATTTCTGTGCATCTTTGCATGTATATGTATGTATGCCACACACACACACACACACACACACACACACACAAAAGCTCAGTATAACAGTGCAAACCCACCATCTCAAAAACCTTGATACACATATGTATATCTATGTATGTGTGTGTTTCTGTACTTATATATGCATGTATATACCTGTGTATTTATGTAAGTATGTATAAGAATCTATGTATGTGTGTGTGAGTATATATCTATATATATCTATATATCTATATATATATCTATATATCTATATATATATCTATATATATATATATATATATATATATATATATATATATATATATATATATCTTTTCCAGTTCTTGTAATTGGCTATATTGTATAAAGAATTATGGAGGTAATCACTTATGGTGTCCTCTTCTCCAGAAACAGAGAATGGTCGAGCAAGATGTTAGCAACCTTTTCTCATTAGAAATAAATAAATAAAAAATAACAAAAAATTGACCTGATATTGGGACCATCCGTAGATGGATTTGTCTACAGAATCATGGAATGGAAGTTTTGAAGAATTTGTGAACATTATTTTCCCTGTGATGCTTGTATGAAAACAACACCAAGTTTAAGCCGATTGTCATAACAGATTTCCTCGTGTCACTTTTTGAACTGTGTATTTCTTCCTCCGCTTTGTGCCATCACAAAGCAGACCTTTCTTCTTTGGAAGCATTTTTTAAAAATAATGAATTTTATAAAACTGTTTTATTCTCTATCCCTCTTCTACTAACCCCCTTGCTCTTATCCCCTTAGTTCACTCCTATTACTCTCCATTCTGTCACCCTCTCACACTAGTTATTTCCCCTTTATTCTCTCTTTTATTACCCTCTTGTTCATGTTTCTATTCGATCTCCTTAGCAATAACCATCATGTAGCTGCTTTTTAGTTTTTGTCTTTTGTATTCAGTCCTCTTACCAACAACCATCATCTAGCTCTGTCACTCACTCAATCTCTTTCTCATTATTCTTGCTCTTTATCACTCTTTCACTCTGGCTTCCTTTGTTTATGCTGTCTTTTATCACCTTTTTGCTCCCATCACTTTAGTCCTCTTCTGTGAGACTCTCTCTCTTCTTTAATCTTGTCAGATACGAGACAACCTCTCCGCATTGATAAATGATGTATAGTTAGAGAGTACTCTTTAGTCATGCCAGGGACAAGTTAACCTCTCCAATGCCGCTTCCACCATCAGAAGCACTCAGTGTGGGAGGCAGTAGGAAGGACATCCAGCTGTAATAACCATGACAAAAATAGAATGTATTGGAATTTATGAATGAGATTGAGATGTGATCCACAATGTATCCAGGAAGTCAGTAACTTTGAATAGGGACTGACTTGGAATGGAACGAGATATCCAACCCATGCTGGCATGGAAAAATAGACGCAAATTGTCAATGAAAATATATTGTTGATTGCTAGTTTGCCTGCAGATCAAATTTCATCTCCCTGAGTATTTTTCATATTCCTTCTCATCAGTGAATTAAACATATATATCACTTGTTTGTAACATTATTTTGATTAGCATAGTTTTCTTTCTCATTGCATTAACTTACATATATTGCTTGAACATTCAGTCTGTTCTGGCCTTGCTGTTTCTTCTTAAGGCTATTCTAGTATTCCTTAAGAATAATTGTTACCCAGGAGATACATTGAGGGCCATAGGTAAATTGAGTGAAGGTAGTGACTTATTGGCTAATTAGTACATTGTATATAATAATAAATAATAAATAAAAAAAAAAACATTGTGTACAGTGCTCAGGTGCACTACAACTCATCTAAAGTGTATGTATAATCAGGTGTAGTTTCGGCGGATTTCGGAAAGCATGAGAGCCTTAAAGGATGCAGTGTCATGGCAGTCAACAACTGATGCAGGCAGTTTGTTCCATGCTTCAGCAACTCTGAGCGTGAAAAAATGTTTCCGAAAGTCATGGGAGCTGTGTTGTTTTCTGACTTTGTAGGCATGTCCACGTGTGTTAGACACATGGAGATCAAAAAGGTGTTCAGTGTTGTTGTTGGTGAGGTGGTTGATAACTTTGTGGGTGTTTACCATTGCTAGATTAGTCCATCAAATTATAAATAAGCCCCTTATACTAGTATAGCATTCCATAGTCAATGATAATACTATTAACTGATTTTGAAGCTTAAAATCTCTCGCCCACTACTTTACTGCTGAGAGAGGCTTATGTAAAATATTTGATTACTATGCAAGGAAGAATATATCCAAAAATTCAATGAACACCTGACTACCAGAGTTTAACTAACATGGTGGGGGAAATTGATGTTAATTTGCTTTTCTCTGTAAATCAGAATCAGAATGTAGATAATGTAAAATAATTAGTATATCATTAGTGTAAGAAAGTTGTGATTAGGGACTATATAAAAAAAAATGCATCCGCTTCTATGATGAAATTAATTATTAAATACATTACCAAAATGCTTTAAAATTCATAAAATACAAGGCGCAGGAGTGGCTGTGTGGTAAGTAGCTTGCTTACCAACCACATGGTTCCGGGTTCAGTCCCACTGCATGGCATCTTGGGCAAGTGTCTTCTGCTATAGACCCGGGCCGACCAATGCTTTTTGAATGGATTTGGTAGACGGAAACTGAAAGAAGCCTGTCGTATATATGTATATATATATATGTATGTGTGTGTGTGTGTTTGTGTGTCTGTGTTTGTCTCCCCTGGCATTACTTGACAACCGATGCTGGTGTGTTTACGTCCCCGTCACTTAGCGGTTCGGCAAAAGAGACCGATAGAATAAGTACTGGGCTTACAAAGAATAAGTCCCGGGCTCGATTTGCTCGACTAAAGGCGGTGCTCCAGCATGGCCGCAGTCAAATGACTGAAACAAGTAAAAGAGTATGACTGTGTGGTTAAGAAGCTTCAGGTTCCGTTCCACTGCATGGTATATGGGCAAGTGTTTTCTATGATAGAACTAGGTTAACCAATACTGAGTGGATGGATTTGGTTGATGGAAGCTGAAAGAAACCCATCACATATATATATGTGTGTGTGTGTGTGTTTGTGCCACTTTATCTTGACATTATGTGACAGTTGTAAGTGCGTGTCACCATCATACAACCAGTTTCAGTTGTTTCCAATTTTCCAAGGGTGAGCCTGGACAACAAGTGTTGGTTGATGACAACAAGTGCATCTGTCTGTAGAAAATCGACCTCTATGAATTTAGTCTTACCCCTTGATAAAATGGTGATTCAATTCCAACAGTTTGCTACCAACAAAAAAAGAAAAGAAAGACAACGGACATTGCTATATTCATATTTCTGACAAATCCTTTTTTTCTGAATGACACTTCTTCTAGTATAGACAGAGATCATCATCATCATCGTTTAACGTCCGTTTTCTGCGCTAGCACGGGTTGGACGGTTCGACCGGGGTCTGGGAAGCCAGGGGCTGCACCAGGCTCCAGTCTGGTCTGGCAGAGTTTCTACAGCTGGATGCCCTTCCTAACGCCAACCACTCCGCGAGTGTAGTGGGTGCTTTTTACGTGCCACCTGCACAGGTGCCAGGGGGTCCGGCATCGGCCACGATCGGTTGGAGCTTTTAACGTGCCACAGGCACGGAAGCCAGTCAAGGTGGCGCTGGCAACGGCCACGTTCGGATGGTGCTTTTTATGTGCCACTGGCACAGAAGCCAGTCAGGGCGGCGCTGGCATCCATCTCCAATAAAGTATTTAAATGTAATATAATGGCTTGCACAAAAACCACGGTTGAGCAATTCCAAACTTCTAATAATAATAATTAGTATATCAACCTATATATTTGATAATTTATTGATTTGAAAAAATATCCTTTCTGTTCCTATCGCTTTTTGGTCTCAAATTAACTGACTGACTTGAACCATGTTTCAGTTATAACCATGGCATCTTGTACGTAAACAAAACGCTTCCAGGACCACATCATTCCACATGTGGGGGGCGGGGTGATTGTATAGGGGCTCCATCTTTGACTAGTTTATTTCTTGTGGTTGTGTGGACTGTCTAATTGTTTCCTAGCTCCGTCTGTACTACTTATGCAAATCTATGACAGAATGTTGAGCAGATATAGGTGCAGGAGTGGCTGTGTGGTAAGTAGCTTGCTAACCAACCACATGGTTCCGGGTTCAGTCCCACTGCGTGGCATCTTGGGCAAGTGTCTCCTGCTATAGCCCCGGGCCAACCAATGCCTTGTGAGTGGATTTGGTAGACGGAAACTGAAAGAAGCCTGTCGTATATATGTATATATATATAAGTGTGTGTGTATATGTTTGTGTGTCTGTGTTTGTCCCCCTAGCATTGCTTGACAACCGATGCTGGTGTGTTTACATCCCCGTCACTTAGCGGTTCAGCAAAAGAGACCGATAGAATAAGTACTGGGCTTACAAAGAATAAGTCCCGGGGTCGATTTGCTCGACTAAAGGCGGTGCTCCAGCATGGCCACAGTCAAATGACTGAAGCAAGTAAAAGAGTAAAGATATTGTTAGTGTTCTAGCCATGATCATAACGCTTTTATTGTAGGATGTTTATTACGAGAGATATGCTGTCTATATTCCAAAGATAGCCATTTAATCATTATAATAAGTTCTTGTTAAGTATAGGTCTACCTACTATATTTGATATAGTTGTAGGAGCTCTTTCTTTGTTGGGTGTGGAGTTTCGGCTGTTGAAAGGGCACACTACTCTGAATAGAAATAGTTCTGGCTTTGTACCTAAACAAAAACCTTCATCAATTATACACTGTTGTAAATATTGATATTTTAATTTTTACCACTAGATCACAAATTTAATCAACTTGACTTATTGGTGCTCATTTTATGATTATCGAAGGATGAAAGGCAGATTGTCTGAATGATATTTGAATCCATGTTATAGTGACATATTGATTAATAAAGAATAAAACGATAAAATGTATTTATAAAAATCGAAATTCATAAAAAAAAAATATTTATTGATAAAAAATAAAAACAACGATAGCTATTCAACTTATATAAAATTATATATATAAAATATATAATTAAAAAAAATTGAATAACCAATCTATGATCTTCAAAAATTACTGATCTTAAAAAGATGTTAAGTAAAATTAAGTATCCACGCCAAATATATAAGGTAATACCCTGCTGCAACTGAAAGGAAATATTATTCCATGAGAGCAATTCCTGGAGTGTCTGGTAATGAAAGAGTTGTCTCTGCTTGACATTGTAGCACCGACAACATCAGACTCGGCAGCTGAGAAGCAAACTTGTTACGGAGTTAGTTTCCATAACCACTCATCTAAATTTGTAGGTTGATGAAACCTTGTAATATACTTTTGTCTTTTGCTCACTCACATATACTTTACAGCTCTTTCCTTTTTTTTCTTTATCTCCTTCTACATTTACTTCATACGTGTTCAGAATCTTCCTCCTTCCATCTCTCTCTCTCTCTGGCCATAAATAGACGTCTTCGAGAGAGTTTGATTGAAAATTCTCTTAAATTCTACCCTTACCTTCTCTGTGTGTGTGTGTGGTTCTTTTCTTTTTTTAATTCCTCGTAGGAATATTTACGTTTCTTTTTACTACCTATATTTGTTGTAGTGTTTTTATTTTCATTGTCAAGTGTGATTGACGTGTTTTATTTTAGGGAGTGTATAGCAACCAACCTGTTAATTCTTAACTCCTCACCGCTCCTCATCAATGCATCTCTCTGCTCTAAACTTCACACTCGGTGCTGGGGATTCCAGCCGTTCTCTTATTTCTTACAGGTGTTGTGCTTCCTCTTTTTCCTTTACTAATATCGGTAACTATGTAACTAAAGAATTCTTTGGCTAAGTTTTTTGCGTCGTCATGAAGGAAAAAGCCGAAAGCTGTTGCTGTCTCAGCTGATTTAAAATATGCACATTTAATAATCTGGAATCGTTTGATTTCACAGCCTCCTCTTCTCGCTCTTTAATTATCTCGTTCTTCCTATCTCTATACAGTTTTTAATTACAGGAGAACATTCCATCGCTTATTTCGTCTAGCTAGCATCTTCATCTAGAGTTTCATCCAGCTCGCATCTTCATCCAGTTAAAAATAAGTTCACAAAATTTTATCACGTCGTAAATTGCTTTTAACTTTCTGTCTTTCTGTCTGATCATCATTTCCTCCAAGAAAAGTGAAAAACTACGACGAAAGCTTAGTCAGATTGGAAAAATTCAGAATATGAAAAAATGCTAAGACATCATCACTAATTAACTCGGCTGTTTATATCGCAGTTTGTTTCTAATCTCAGAATCTGGTTATGGTTGACACTATTCAAGTCCTGTTGGCCACCCTGGCAGTCAGCTTGCTAGCGGCAACCCTTGTTATGACATCAATGTTTATTGCGGCTTTTATGTTTATTCTGCTTCTCGGTGGAATGGCCATGATGATCGTCACGCTCATAACAGGCAACGACAGTTTCCTCTCGTGGCACTGGTGTTGACAATCCAACTTCAAATAACATCAACAGTACTTTGGTTATTTTCTTTAAAACTCTCGCATACAATCTCCACGCGCCGCGCCTACAAAAAGTTAAAATGATAAAGAAAAAGAAAAGAAAATTTTGTCGAAAAACCAAATCTTTGAGCAAAAAGGAAAAAAAAAAAAAGTTTTGTCTGGCCTCTTAGAAATTATTGATACGTCTCTGCGACAGAAAACTCGATCTGTTAAAAGACTTCGTTTATATTATTTTATCAATAAAGATTTTGGCCTGAAGATTTGTCTGTGATACTATATACCGCCAAAGAATGGCAAATTTATATTCAAAGGTAGGACTTTGCAACAACTTTCTCTTTACATTTTTTTCTTTTTTTAATATTATCTAATATTGCTTATCATGACCTTTACCCTATATTTTATATTGTATATGTATATAAAAGGGTCGGTAAACCTGAGCATGCGGAACGGAAAGCCCCTGAGTAAAGTGAAAGCGTCCAGTTATTTTCGCTTTAAAAAAAAAGTGTTCGTTAAATGAGTATTTATTTTTAATTATGCATGAGGTGCTAAACTCGGATGTGTGTGTCTGTTTGTATTGTGTGTGTGTATATATATATATATCTACGTGTGTGTGTATGTATTTACATACACGTGACGTGACCCAGCAGTTCCTTTAGCATTTAAATCAGTGTTTCTCAACCGTCTTGAACCCTACGAACCCCTTTGATTTCTATTTTACTTGGATGGGCCCTCATAACCCATTCAGTGCTTTAAAAAAATTCCTATTGAATTTTTATAATGAAATATTTTTTAGGAATTGTATGAAAAAAAAAAAAATTTTATGACTTGTAGAAGAAATTTATTGCACAGATTTTTTTACAAAATCTTGTACGGACCCCCAAGGGCCATAATGGACCCTGGTTGAGAAGCACTCACTTAAACGATCTTAATTTGTTTGTCATTACAGTTTGATCCTCATCTGCTTTGTTTCCTCAGAAGTGTTTTGTTTTATTTGTTAAATTCTGAGTTAATAAAACTCAGATTTCATGTTTGGTTACTTTAAAATTTAATTGTTTTTAAACGTTTCTTTGCATAGGTATCTACACATGTGAAGAGATGAGTGACCTCAGCTGGGCTTTTGTTGCGATTGGAATTCTTATATTTTACCATTTTATACCACTACAGATAATTGCCAGTGTAAGAATCTTCTTATTTATTTATATCTTTATCTCTCTCTATATATGCCCTTAACCCTTCAGTGTTCAATCAAAAGTAATGCTTGTTTATCCACATTATTTTGAATTAATCATGCATTAGCTTGTAGCTTTGAGATTTTGATGATGTAATTGTCTATTCTTAGAATGACATTGTAGGGTAGGTATGATATGCCAGATCTGGCCGGTTTGAACATGTAGAATATTTGGGATGGATTTGGCCGGTTTAAATGCTAGAAGGTTAAATGGTTTGAAAAGTTATTTGATAAAAGCATTATTATAAGTGCAGGAATAGTTGTGTGCTAAGAAGTTTGCTTCCTCCCCAGCCAAAGGGTTTCAGGTTCATCCCTCACTGTGTGGTGCTTTGGGCAAGTGACTTTTATAGCCTTATCATCATCATCATCGTTTAACGTCCGCTTTCCATGCTGGCATGGGTTGGACGGTTCAACTGGGGTCTGGGAAGCCAGAAGGCTGCACCAGGCCTAGTCTGATCTGGCAGTGTTTCTACAGCTGGATGCCCTTCCTAACACCAACGACTCCGTGAGTGTAGTGGGTGCTTTTTACATGCCACCAGCACAGGTGCCAGACGAGGCTGGAAAACGACCACGGTCAGATGGTGCTTTTTACGTGCCACCGGCACGGAGGCCAGTTGGGCGGCGCTGGCTACGGCCACGTTCGGATGATTTTCTTACGTGCCACCGGCACTGGTATCACAGCTAATAATAATGAAATTATTGTATACAGTGCTCAGGTGCACCACAACTTGTCAGACAGTGCATATAAAGTACATGCAGTAATGTAGAAATGTCTGGAAAGTGAACAATGTATGAGTCAGATACATGCTTGCGTGTGTATGTAGGGGAGAAAATCAGGTGTAGTGATGGCGAATCTCAGAAAGCATGGAAGTTTTGAAGGATACAGTGCTCCGACAACTAACAACTGATGCCAGCAGTTTGTTCCATACTTCAGCAACTCTAAGCGTGAAAAAATGTTTCCGAAAGTCATGGGAGCTGTGCTGTTTTCTGACTTTTTAAATATGTCCACGGGTGTTAGACAGGTGGAGTTTGAAAAGGTGCTCAGAGTTATTGTTTGTAAGATGGTTGATAATTTTATGGGTGTCTGCCAAGTCAGCTGCCAGACGTTGGAGTTTCAATGTGTCCATGCCCAGGGAAGTAAGGCGTTCAGGATATGGCAAATGCCTGATGGAGGGTATTCTTTTGGTTGCACGTCGCTGAATGGCTTCCAGACGATTGATATCCTGGGCAAGATAGGGGTTCCAGACCGGTGATGCAAATTCCAGCTTTATACTGATCAAAGCTTTGTGTGTGAATATGGTAGGTGGAAACTGAAAGAAGCCTGTCATATAGGTGTGTGGGGGTGTGTACCATCTTCTTGCTGTCTTCGCCTAATAGTTATGAACAAGTGCCACCACCATGCAAGTAGTGTCCTTTTTTTTTTTTCAATCTTCCATGGAAACATAATCTTGCCATGGAGGAAATATTATCTTGCTTGGAAATAGGTGAGGATTGGTGATGAGAAGGATATCTGTTTGCAGAAGAAATTTGCCTCAATGATTTCTATCTGACCCATGCGAACATGGAAAATTGGATGTTAAAACCATGATGATGATGCAAAGGATGACGGTTCTTAATGTCTAATATCCAAGAAATATGAAAAAGTGGTTTCTCTTTTTTAATAACACTACCTCATATTTTGATTGAATCTCTCTGTCTCTGCCTGTCTGTCTCTCTCTCTCTCTCTTACACTCACACACACATACACACTCTTTTCCTCCCACCTTACCATTTCTTGGTTATAAAACCCCATTCCACTCTGCTTACTTTCACTAATTATTTCATCATGTAATCCATGTAATCCTCGTTGTTATTATTTGGTTGAGCTTCCCCGGATTTGTTCAGCTCAGTCATTCTACCAATCACAGCATTGCATAACATTCAGGAAGTCAGAATGTCAACATCCTGTGTCCATAGTGAACTGCTTGTTGAAGATTATTGTTTGGCATCTGCCCAATATGTATTCACTTTGGGGGTCTCCGTAACAGAGTACCACTAATGAGTTCTCATTTTGCTGTCCAGTTCATCATCATCATCGTTTAATGTTCGTTCTCCATGCTAGCATGGGTTGGACGGTTCAACTGGGGTCTGGGAAGCCAGAAGCTGCACCAGGCTCCGGTCTTATCTAGCAATGTTTCTACAGCTGGATGCCCTTCCTAATGTCAACCACTCCGTGAGTGTAGTGGGTGCTTTTTACGTGCCACCTGCACTGGTGCCAGGCGAGGCTGGCATTGCCCACGGTCGGATTGGTGCTTTTTACGTGCCACCTGCACTGGTGCCAGGCGAGGCTGGCATTGCCCACGGTCGGATTGGTGCATTTTACGTGCCACCTGCACGGAAGCCAGTCGAGGCGGAACTGGCTTCGGCCACGATTCGGATGGTGCATTTTACGTGCCACCTGCACGGAAGCCAGTCGAGGCGGCACTGGCTTCGGCCACGATTCGGATGGTGCATTGTACGTGCCACCTGCACGGAAGCCAGTCGAGGCAGCACTGGCTTCGGCCAGTTATGTCCTACAAATATTCATATCGCCCTAATATTATCAGTGATTGCAAGAAGACTGTCATACAGTCTTAACTTGATTGTATGCTTTTCCTTGGAATTATTTGGAATGACATTCAACCTGCAGGTTTCAGTGCCACCAAACCTTGCCTTCAGGTTTTTGGAATCTGGAGTCTTCATTGTAAATGCTGCTTTTCATACAATTTCTCTTTCTCTTTACTGCTTTTGATTACAGATTCATCATCATTACCGTCTAACGTCCGTTTTCCATGCTAGCATGGGTTGGACGATTCGACCGGGGTCTGAGAAGCCAGGAGGCTGCACCAGGCTCCAGTCTGATCTAGCATTGTTTCTACAGCTGGATGCCCTCCCTAATGCCAACCACTCTGAGTGTAGTGGGTGCTTTTTACGTGCCACCAGAACAGGTGCCAAGTGAGGCTGGCAACGGCCACGATTGATTGGTGTTTTTTATGTGCCACCGGCACGGAAGCCAGTCGAGGTGGCGCTGGCAATGGCCACGTTCAGATGGTGCTTTTTACGTGCCACTGGCACAGGGATCACAACTACAATTTCCATTGATTTTTTATTTTTGATGTTGATTATTGTTTATAATGTTCTGTGTGTCTGTGTGTCTTCCTTTCTGTGCAAAATTAATTACGAGGAGGTATCAAAATGTTCCCAGACTAGTTCTATAGCATGCTAACAGATGGCAGCACATTGTTGCATGTGCACTGAGAGCTAGCAGTGACCTTCATGAGGCTGTTTACTTTGCAAGTTGTGAAGTTTGTTTTTGTGATCACGTGTATGCTGTAGTCTGCGATTTTGTGATGGACAGGAAGTTGGAACAAAGAGCCAACATGTAATTTTGCTTTGTACTTGGGGAGTCTGCTACAGAGACATTGAGCATGCTTTGGCAAGCTTACAGCAATGAGGCAATGGGTTGTACACAATGTTTCAGGTGGCACAGGCGCTTCAAAAGCAGAAGAACGTCCTGGAAGATGATGAGTACTCTGGAAGACCTACCATGAGTGTCACCCCTCTAAATGTGGAGAAAATTCATCAGCTTGTGCATGAAGATCATTGGAGCAGAATAAACTTGCGAGTTTCTAGCTAAAAACAACATGGTATTGCTTCTGCACCCACCCTATTCAGCAGATTTAGACTTCCATCTCTTGCCCAAGATGAAAATGCAATTCAAAGGTCCTTGTTTTATCATCATTGTTGAGATCCAGTGTGAATTGCAGAAGGTCCTCGACTCACAGAAAATGACTTCCAGGCCAGATTCCCAAAGTGGCAGGACTGCTGGGACTGGTGTATTGTTGCACAAGGTGACTATTTCAAAAGGGATGATGTTAAAACTTAGGTGAATAAGTTATTTTTTATTAAACCTAATGAGTCCAGGAAATTTTTGATACCACTTTGTACCTTATTCATCATCTTTAAATGTCTGTCTTCCATGATGCTGGCATGGTTTAAATGATTTGACAGGATCCACTGGTCAGAGGACTATGATGTGCTCCAGTGTTTGCTTTGAGTTAGTTTTAGGAGTTGGGTGCCATTTCTAATACCAATCACTTTACAGAGTGCACTGGATGTTGTTTTTGTGGTACCGTACCAGTGCATCATGTAGTTTGCAAGATCAAGATCTCCATTGGCTGAGAGGGGCCATAGTTCTACTACAGCCGCAGTTTTATGCCAGTTGATGAATAGATAGAATATAAAACAAAGGGCCTGAACAGTTTCTTGCAGAAGAGGCACATGGTTGCTTACATTATACAAAAGTAATAATTGGTGTGGAGCTGGAAAGAGAAGCAAAGATCCTGGTGGCAATATATCAGGATGGGCTCTTGGGGCTCAAGAACAGGAAGGGAGGTTGGATAAAGGTAGTTAAAATGTATGGAGAGAATGGGTTAGGGTCAAGGATGAGTGGATTTTGATAATAAAATAGGGGTTGGATGATGAGAGATTTGTAAAGTGTGGAAGATGTACAGGAGCCATAATACCACAGATATATGGCAAAGTGATTTCTTTAAATGTCCAAGTGGTTCCCTGGAAGCTGTAGATGATTTTTACTACCTAAGAGAACTAATTTAGCAGTGGAGGAGGTTGTACAGAAAGTGTGATTGTTAGAATAAGAATAGGATGGAGAAAGTTCAGAGAGCTTTTATCTCTGTTGGCAACAAAAGGTCTCTCTTTCTCTCTGAGTGAAGGGAAGATTGTATGATGCATGTGTTTGAACTGCAATTCTGCATGGTAATGAGATATGAGCCTTGAATGTGGAGGACATACGAAGGCTGGAGAGGAATGAAGCTAGTATGCTCTGCTGGATGTGTGAAGTCAGTGTGCATGTGCAACAGAGCATTGGCGTATTGAGAGAGAAGTTGGGCATAAGAAGAATTAGATGATGCTGTGTGCAAGGGAGGAGACTGCAGTGGTTTGGTCATGTGATGCAGATGGATAAAGAAGTGCTGATCACTTAAAGTGAAGGGAAGTAGTGGAAAAGGGAGGCCCAGGAAAACATGGGACAAGGTATTGAAAGCTGATTTCAAAATGCTGAACCGTATGAAAGAAGATGACAGAGAACTGAGATATGTGATGCATTGCAATACTCAAGAAGATCTGCCCATCAAAACAGAATTGAGATCCTAAAGCCAAGGTGACACATAAAAAGTATTGGTGTGGGTGCTGGTGCCATGTAAAAAGCAGCCAGTATATTCTGGATTTGTTGGCGTTAGAAAGGGCATCCTGGCCATAGAAACCAATCCAAAACAGTCTATGGAACTTGGTGTGGTCCCTGGCCTTGTCACTTCCTGTCAAGCCATCTGACCCATGCCAGCATGGAAAACAGATACTCTTTTACTCTTTTACTTGTTTCAGTCATTTGACTGCGGCCATGCTAGAGCACCACCTTTAATCGAGCAACTCGACCCCGGAACTTATTCTTTTGTAAGCCCAGTACTTATTCTATCGGTCTCTTTTGCCGAACCGCTAGATGATGGGGACGTAAACACACCAGCATCGGTTGTCAAGCAATGCTAGAGGGACAAACACAGACACACAAACACACACACACGCATACATATATATATATACATATATACGACGGGCTTCTTTCAGTTTCCGTCTACCAAATCCACTCACAAGGCTTTGGTCGGCCCGAGGCTACAGTAGAAGACACTTGCCCAAGGTGCCACGCAGTGGGACTGAACCCGGAACCATGTGGTTGGTAGACAGGCTACTTACCACACAGCCGTTGATGATGATGATATGATTGGGTGATGACTAGAGATTGGGAAAGGTATATGATTAGAGATTGAGAAATAGTGGAAGGATAATCAATGATATATATAAGTCAGGGAGTAGGTACTGATTGGTAATGAAAAAGAGTTGCCGAATAGAAAGAAAGACATGGTGTGTGTGTGCGGGGTGGGGGGTTGCAAGAGTATGAGAGGTAAAATATTGAAACTGTGTGAGTGAAGAGAATGACATAATGTGGGGGAAGAGAGTGAGCAATGTATAGCGATATAGACAAATCAACAGGGAGTAATTCACTGGAAATGGGGAGATAATTTGCTAGCATAGAAGGGTAGAGTTCATCATCATCATCATCATTTAGCGTCCGCTTTCCATGCTAGCATGGGTCGGACGGTTCAACTGGGGTCTGTGAAGCCAGAAGGCTGCATCAGGCCCAGTCTGATCTGGCAGTGTTTCTACGGCTGGATGCCCTTCCTAATGCCAACCACTCCGCGAGTGTAGTGGGTGCTTTTTATGTGCCACCTGCACAGGTGCCAGATGGAGCTGGCAAACGGCCACAGACGGATGGTGCTTTTTATGTGCCACCGGCACAGGGGCCAGGCAAGGCTGGCAAACGGCCACGGACGGACGGTGCTTTTTACGTGCCACCGGCATGGAGGCCAGGCAAGGCTGGCAACAATACTTATTATTCAGACCAAATATATGTGCATGTGTGTGTATGCATGGGTATTTGGGTTTCCTTGCCTTGACATCTCTAGATTTGTAGTAATAATTCAGTATCATTTTTTTAACAAATATTTTGTGTTTTTTAGCGTATATGTAAAGTGGGTTGTGTTTGCAAATTTTAACATTTTCAATATTGTTCTATGTCACCCCATTTCTGTATTTTTGTTCATCTTCAGTCTCATCTCTTACCTATGAGCAACAATCAGCTAAACATCATCCATTTATATTACCTCTCTATATAGACATGGTAAATTTGTATTTTTTTTTTTTACATACCACTATCCAAACTGGCTCCCGTGCCAGTGGCACATAAAAAGCACCATCCAAACATGGTCAATGCTAGTGCCTCCTGACTGGCTTCCATGTTGGTGGCATGTAAAAAGCACCATCCGAAGGTGGTCAATGTCAGTGCCCCTTGACTGGCTCCCATGTCAGTGGCCCCATAAAAAGCACCCACTACACTCTTGGAGTGGTTGACATTAGGAAGGACATCCAGCTGTAGAAACCTTGCCAGATCAGATTGGAGCCTGGTGCAGCCATCTGGTTTGCCAGTCCTCAGCCAAACCTTCTAACTCATGCCAGCATGGAAAGCAGACGTTAAACAATGATGATGATGATTGAATGATATTTTTAATTTTGTATTGTTTCTCAGCTTGTACGAAATCCAAACAATTGACATTTACTGAAATTTCTCAGTTATCCTGGTTGATATTTACAGCAATAGAAATATTTTGTATCATTGTTAGTTGATATTTATGTAAGTACAAAAATGTCACCAACTTGGGATAAATAAAAAAATAATTAATGTTTTGAAGCAAATTGTAGGATAGGAATTTCATGAGAATATTTATTCCATGGCCAAAGGATTGCAAATCATTAATATCTATGTTCCGCTTACATCTCTTATTTTTCATAGACAGAAGTCATAGAGCTACAGAACTTTTACTTAATTCTTGAATTTGTGGCATTGAGAAAAAAAAGATGAATCTCTCTCACTCATTCATTCTCTCACTCTCACTCATTCATTCTCTCACTCTCACTCATTCATTCTCTCTCTCGCACTCATTCTCTCTGTCTCACTCATTCTTTCTCTCTCTTACTCATTCTCTCTCTCTTACTCATTCTCTCACTCTCACTCTCACTCATTCTCTCTCTCACTTTCACTCTCTCTCACTCATTCTCTCACTCTCACTCATTCTTTTTCTCTCTTACTCATTCTCTCTCTTACTCATTCTCTCACTCTCACGCATTCTCTCACTCTCACGCATTCTCTCACTCTCACTCATTCTCTCTCTCACTCTCACTTTCACTCTCTCTCACTCATTCTCTCACTCTCACTCATTCTTTTTCTCTCTTACTCATTCTCTCTCTCTTACTCATTCTCTCACTGTCACTCATTCTCTCACTCTCACTCATTCTCACTCTCACTGTCACGCATTCTCTCACTCTCACTCATTCTCTCTCTCCCTCTCTTTCTCTTAATGTAACAAAAATCCATAGTTAAGTAACTTTGTGCAAAAGGAAACAAATTATTTCCTGCATTTTGGTCAACTGAACAAATGGGCAACTGCATGTCCTGCTAGAAATGCATCACAATACCTGCAGTGAATAAACAATTTTTACTATAAGCATTTATTATTTTCTTGCAGTATATCTTTCTATTATTATTTTCATTATTTTTTTTTTCTTTTTAGCTCTCCTCTGTCAATCTCAACAATATACTATGCCCTGCTGTCTCGGATCCATTCTCTGGTCAGATGTATCGCATCATAGCTATTCTCCACCAAGCTATTTGCTTACCTTTCTTGGGAAAATTACTCAACTGGATTGGCCTTCAAATTTCTTTGGACAAGTCTACTTCATCGACTCATCTTGAAAACTCAGATAACCTTGATAAAATGTCAAACAAACAGTTGTCAAAGGAAAGTTCTTGTGATCAAAACATATCAAAAATTACTAATGATGATACAAGTTCATCCCGCAGTGAATCTCCAGCTATACATCATACGTGTAATTGTAAAACAGTAAGATTACGCAACAAGGAAAATCAGTCCAGTAATCAAGATCCTGATCTCTCAAACTCACCTGTGGATTCCAATCCTGTATTTTGATGATTGCCTTTTTGAGGAATGGTCTTTGTGAATTAAAGAAGTCCTCAACAAATGTATGCTTTTATTCAGCACTATAAAAATCAGCTACTTTGTATGAAATATTCCACTAATCATTAACCCTAGTTCACAAATTATTTTCTATAAATTATTGAAGGTTTTTAAATTAATTCATTTTCATTCCAAATTTTATAAAATAAATGTACCCATGAAAATTTTCAAGAAATATTGTCCAATAAATGCTAATCTCCTGTATAAAGAATATTTAATTGAAACAAAGTTAAGGGGTGTATTTAAATTTTTCCTTTGCTCGCTATTTGTATGTATGTCTAGTCATAAGATGAAATAATATAGTTTGTCCTAATTACATTAATTTATCTTTTATTCTGTGCTACTTTTCTATGACATAATACCCTGTCTATCTGTTAATTCATCAACTGTTGTCGATGATGAAAGTAATGATAATTTTTTAAAATTCCTTAAATAGGATTATTAGTCTGCAAATCAGACACTAAAGATATGGGCTTGCAGCTTCTACTGCCACTTTATTTTCTTGAGCTTACAGTAATATCATCTCATCCTTATCATCCTAGTCAAGTTAAACCTGACCTAGATTTTTATATCTGCCATCCTTATATTTATCAAAGTCACTTTAGTAACACTGGAAACACATGCTTGCAAGGCTCTGATTTCTTTCAACCTCATTGGGCAGGTTTCTTTGTGACAAGGTAACCAAGTCCCTACCTATTCTGGCTCTTTAGCTTTCTACTAACTGAATTTTTCGTGTTGTTCTTCACCAATAGCTTTTAATTTTTTTAGTCTTTGATTACAAAATAAAAATGATATTAATTGATAAATGTTATGATTGCATTAACAATGATAGTTCATTAGACTCAGAAGGATTACTGAAACTAGACACAAACCTAGAACATAGACAAAGTGTTTTTTTTTTGTGCGTGTGGGTTTGCAAATGACCCATTATAAAGTAGATTGGTTCATAACTGGTTCATATGTTTCTCTAAACATATCTTCTCTATTACCAGTTTTATATTGCTAATACCTTAATGTTGATACAGAAAAGTAGAGTAGGAACCTCTGTGGTAACATTGCTATGGTAGCAATAATTTTATTTTGTTACATTGAGACCGCAAGGGCAGTGCCCTTTATTCTCAATTTATTTATTCTTCCTATTATATATATATTTTTTTTTTTGATCTTCGTCAACTGGGATGGAGGATCAGGATAACCAGGTGAGATTTATTGTGGTTGATATATCGAATTTCAATTGTTACTGGTTAGTAGTTGAAAGAAATGGTTATCACCAATTAATTTTGACTGTCACAGAATCTTATTTATATAAACCTCTTTGTAAACAACGACAAAAGAAATTTATTTTATTTTTTTCTCAGTTTATTTTCAGCTGTTTTTTTTTGTTTTTTTTTTTCATTTTATTTTACTCATTAATATTAAAAGAATGGAAGCATAACTTAGTCTTTGTCTGCAAGTTTTTCCTTGTTTTCTTTGTCTTTTTTCACTTTCATGCAAGTATTGATCTCTGAGACAATGGAGCATCAATATTTATATATTTTGAAGCATCAATATATTTAGGCTATTCTGATGAATTGATTATTCTAAACATATTCATGTTACAAAAGTACAATGCCTTGGATTTAAAATTTTTAATGTGGAAGACATTTACAGCAAATACTGGCTTCTCTCTAAATCTGGAATATATATATATATATCATCATCATCATCGTTTAGCATCCGCTTTCCCTGCTAGCATGGGTTGGACGGTTCAACTGGGGTCTGGGAAGCCAGATGGCTGCACCAGGCTCTAATCTTTATCTGGCAATGTTTCTACGGCTGGATGCCCTTCCTAACGCCAACCACACCGTGAGTGTAGTGGGTGCTTTTTACGTGCTACCAACATAGGTGCCAGACGAGGCTGGCAAACAGCCACGATCGGATGGTGCTTTTTACGTGCCACCAGCATGGAGGCCAGTCGGGGCGGCGCTGGCAACGGCCACGTTCGGATGGTTCTCTTACGTGCCCCCGGCACTGGTATCACAGCTACAATTTCCATTAATGTTGATAGATTTCGATTTTGATTCTCACTTGCCTCAACAGGTCTTCACAAGTAGAGTTTTGTGTCCCAAGAAGGAAAGGTATACATAAGTGGACCGGCTATATCCCAGGTAGAGGCCACGGGTTATGGTCTCACTAGTCCTGCCGGGTCTTCTCACGCACAGCGTACTTCATATATATATATCTATATATATAAAACTCTAGTTGTGTGAGTGTCTGTCCCCTTCGATTTAGATTCCTAACTCCTCCCACATTTTGCGGTGCAGTTTAACCAAATTCGGGTATCTTATAGTCGTGATTAATATCGAGCCCGTCTGGCTATTAGCACACGTCTACGATGAGTCTACGATTTAAAAAATAATTTAACATTTTTTATTCCATTTTAATGCATAATTTTTCGTGTGTCGATGGCGGCGGAGTTGGCGTCCACGCTCAAACACCTGCACCTGTGTTTGCTTCTCCCCCTTCTTCCCTCCCTCGTGAAGCTGTGGGGAAGGGAGTGTAAGGAAATCAACGTCGTAAAGCGTTGTCAAGGAGACCAGCGTTCTTTTAGAACAACGACTTCATGGCTTGAAGACACCAAAACAGAGATGGCTAAGAAAGCCCAAATTGGCATCTATAAGGGAAGTAACTCTCTAAAAATGCTTATATAGTTATTTCCCTTACAAACCCGAGCAACGCCGGGCGATACTGCTAGTATATATATATATATATATATATAGTAGAGGCACATCATTTAGTAGTTAGGATGTTGAGTTCATGGTTGTAAAATTGTGGTTTCAATTCCTGGGCCAGGTGATGTCTTGTGTTCTTGAGCAAAACACTCCATTTCATGTTGCTCCACTCACAAAAATGGCAAAAATAAGTAAACCTATGAGAGGCTAATATTCTGTCCAGTGGGGTAATATATATACCACAGAATTTGCGAAACTGGCCTTATGAGCCTATGGCTCAGGAATGACCTTTGATCTTTACACACACAATAAAGAGTAATAACTTTTATTCTTTTACATAGACTGTGGCTCTGCTGAAGTATTGCCTTGAAGGGTTTGGCCAATGAAGTCAACCCTAATACATTAAGTCTGGTATTTATACTTTTAATCTGTTTTTGCTGTGAAATTATAGAAATATAAACAAAGCCTGGTTGCTGAGTAGCAAAAGACACCAACACACACATGCAACAGACTTTTGTACAAGGCATTAATCAGTCGGTGGCTGTTGTAGAGAACATTTTCCTGGTGTGTCATGGGATAGGGCTGAACAAAACACCATGTGGTTGCAAAGCATACTTCTTAATTACACAACCAGGGCCAACACCTCTGCCCTAGATCCAGACCTACATATGTCTTTCCTATTTATCTTTATCTGTTTCAGTCATTGGACTGTGGCCATGCTGGGGCACCACCTTCAAGAACTTTTAGTTGAATGAATTGGCCAGAGTACTTCCGTTTAAGCCTGGTAGTTATTCTATCAGTCTCTTTTGCTGAACTGCTAAGTTATGGGGATGTAAACAAACCAACACCAGTCGTTAAACAGTGGTTGTGGGATAAAACACAGAGACAATGACACACACACGGCAAGGTTACAATTGCAACGGTTACTAATCGATGCAGTAGAAATGTGTAGGTCTATTTGAAGCTGTACTGTATATCATCATCATCATCATCATCGTTTAACGATGATGATGATGATGATATATGTATATATATATATATGTATATATATATATAAATATATATATATATATATATATATATATATATATATATAAGTTCAGCAAAAATTTAGATTCAAATGAATATGGCACTTAAGTTAGATGCACCAGAATTCTGTATGGTGTTATCCATAAAAATCTGCGGTGTGATTATAATCAAAATAAGCAACAAGAATGACTCCGGTAATTTGGTACAATCGTTTCGCACTACATCATTTTATTAAATGTTGTAAGTATTACAACAGTTTTAAAATGCTGAGCACTCATCAGCCATTTATAGAGGTTTTCCATTAATACAAAAATTTTCATATCAAGTGGCAGCATTATAGAGAAGGTAGATATATAGACAAAGATGTGGATTTAAATTTTAAGAACATATGAGGTAGTGGAGCCCATCAACTGACTGACTAAGATTCAGTTTTTCCAGACTACTGTAATGTTCTGAGAGGGAGGAACAAATGAAATGAGACAATAAAGATTTTCTAATTATAGAAATGGGGTAAAGGGGATGTCATAGCTCCATATAAGGAATTTATGTAGAAGACAGCATTGTCACAACTAATGCCAATTACTACTATTTGATGAACAGATTTGGTGTTAGGAGAACTAGGTCAATGTCAAGTGGTCACAATAACATTCACAGAGAATGCAGAGACCTTACAAAACCCATACCCATCATCACAAACAGTTGTCTTATAAGTTCCGGGTACTTTAACAGGTTAGAATAAAGGAAAACTATATATATAGTTAATCCAAGCATGAAAACACAACAACGCGAGGACGTGGAACAAGTATAGTATTATTGGACGCTAAGAAAAGAAGGAGGGTTTAACGTTTCGAGCAGAGCTCTTCATCAGAGACATAGGAAAAGGAAAGATCCAAAGAAGGGAAGACGGAGGAAAAAAAAAATCGCCAACGGTACACAAACGGTCACATTTTGAATGACAGATAAAGATAAATAGGAAAGACAGATGTAGGTCTGGATCTATGGCAGAGGTGTTGGCCTGGTTGTATAATATATATCTCTTATTATAAAAGGCAGATTTTATCTGCCTCCCTTTGTATCTTATAGAAATCTACAATATAGGATTTCTTCAATTACAATTTACCTAGCATTTTTAAGAATAGAATGCATCGGGTCATGCCAGGTCCAGTTTTTAAAATTTAAACTCCAATTAAGCAAAATTTACAGAAAACTCACATTCTGGTGTGTATGTCAAATGCTTTTCTTAGTCTGGTTTACAGCACACGCAAACGCACACACACAGTGTGCTACGAATAAAGTGAAAGTAATTCAGTGTGTTGACAGGTAGACAATAGAATGCGGTGACGATGGCGATGTAATATTTGTTTCTGTCTATGACGCTGATAGATACATGAGTAAAATGTATGGGAAGCTAAGACATAAGAGTGAGTGAAAATGTTCTTGGAAGAGAGTAAATAGCGAGAGAGAGTGATTTGAGGAAGACTTTACATTAAATAACCGTAGTGGCTTGTGTTAGTAATAAAGTAAACATACACTCATACATACATACATACATACATACATACACACACACACACATACACACACACATACATACATACACACACATACATACATACACACATACATACATACATACATATACATACATACATACACACACACATACACACACACACACAGTATTGAAGCTTGAGAACAATCAGATACATCTGCAACACATCTGTTGAAAATATTATTGTTCACACACATACATATACATATATACATACAGACAGACAGACAGATAGACACACACACACACACACACACACACACATGATCCAGCATGGCCACAACCTCAAGGCTGAAACATATAAAAGAATAACAGAATATAAATGTGTGCATGTGTGTGAGAGAGAGAGTGTGTGTGTATATGTATGTATGTATGTATGTATATATATATAATAATGCGGTTTTTTCAACAGCTTGAACTAAAAGTCAGAGGGGAATGGGATAAACTACTTATATTAACTTGCTATAAAAGCAGGTAGTAATTTTATCTTGTCCTTATTCATTGTGCAAGTTTTGAAGAGTGCATTTCGATTTTAACAGCTATTTTTTTCAAAGCTATGTTGGAAGTAACAAAGGAGCATATTTGGCATATTTTGCTTTATGAGTTCAATAAAGACAACAACGCAACGGAAAGTACAAGAAATATTAATGCAGTATATGGGGATTGGACAATAAGCGTAAGGCAGTGTCAATGGTGGTTCCAGAAATTCCGAGCCATAAACTACAGCCTAGAAGACAAGCCTCATCCTGAAAGATCTGTAGAACTCGACAAGGACATCCTGAAAACCCTGGTGGAACAAAATCTCATCGTAACTGTTGAGGAACTAGCAGAGAAGCTTGGATTTGGTCATTCAACCATTCATTGAGACCTGTGTGCTATCGGAAAAGTCAGCAAATTGGGTCAATGGGTTCCTCACGAACTTTCCGAGTCTAATTGCATGCAGAGAGTGAATGTATGCTTTTCTTTGCTGTCACATCTCACCACTACTGCGCTATGTATATCTATATATATAAAACTGTAGTTGTGTGAGTGTCCGTCCCCTTCGATTTAGATTCCTAACTACTCCCACATTTTGCGGTGCAGTTTAACCAAATTCGGGTAGCTTATAGTCGTGATTCATATCGAGCCCGTCTGAGTATTAGCGCGCATCTACGATGAGTCTACGATTTTAAAAATAATTTAACATCATTTTTTATTCCATTTTAATGCATAATTTTTCGTGTGTCGATGGCGGCGGAGTTGGCGTCCACGCTCACACCTGCACCTGTGGGGAAGGGAGTGTAAGGAAATCAACGTCGTAATGCGTTGTCAAGGAGACCAGCGTTCTTTTAGAACAACGACTTCATGGCTTGAAGACACCAAAACAGAAATGGCTAAGAAAGCGTCTACATGAGTCTACGATTTTAAAAAAATTTACCATCGTTTTTTTTCCATTTTAATGCATTTTTTCGCTATTATATAAGGGAAGTAACTCTCTAAAAATGTCTACGATGAGTCAACGATTTTAAAAAAAATTTACCATCATATTTTTTCCATTTTTAATGCATTTTTTGCTATTTTTTGTCTATAACTCTCTAAAAATGCTTATATAGTTATTTCCCTTACAAACCCGAGCAACGCCGGGCGATACTGCTAGTATATATATATATATATATATATTGGTAAAACGGTAAGATAACAAAAGAAAGAAAGAGACCTCAATATTATGTAAATAGAGGAAATTTATCTATACAATATGTTACATTACTCAATAGTCAAGATAAAACTCTGAGTTTCAGATGCCGAAGTGGAAATCCACAAAACCATCTCTTCGGTTATCTGGCTACCGAGTAATGTAACATATTATTGTATATATATATATATATATATATATATATATATATATATAGTAAAGCCATATCAAAGTAGCAGTCGAATGTCACTACTAGTTTAACCCTGGGCAGATTCTCTGCCAGCTGGTTATTGGTGCAACACTTGGCACAATTTATATACAATATATTGTTAGCAGGTGGAGCGAACCCCTACTACGCTCCAGCAGCTAACAGGGTCACGAGACTGACTCAGTTCTGAGCTATTTGGCCCATCATCAGCCACGAGCACCTGCGCACTCGAGCAATAGCTAAGATCCGCTTCTGTCAACGATATATTGTAAACAAAGTGACCATCAATCACTGATTTGCAACAAGCAAAATAGCTAATTAAAAAATCTGAAGAACAGATAGGGTAGTAATGTATACTAAGCAGTAAAGCCAGTCTCCACATCAAAGTAGCAGTTGAAGGTTACTACTGGTTTAACCCCAGACAGATTCCCTGCCAGCTTGTTTCCGGTACAAACATTCTGCAACCTTTTGTATATAAAGGGTGCAGAGCAGGAGTGGCTGTGTGGTAAGTAGCTTGCTAACCAACCACATGGTTCCGGGTTCAGTCCCACTGCGTGGCATCTTGGGCAAGTGTCTTCTGCTATAGCCCCGGGCCGACCAATGCCTTGTGAGTGGATTTGGTAGACGGAAACTGAAAGAAGCCTGTCGTATATATGTATATATATAGATATGTATGTGTGCGTTTGTGTGTCTGTGTTTGTCCCCCTAGCATTGCTTGACAACTGATGCTGGTGTGTTTACGTCCCCGTCACTTAGCGGTTCGGCAAAAAGAGACCGATAGAGTAAGTAGTGGGCTTACAAAGAATAAGTCCCGGGGTCGAGTTGCTCAATTAAAGGCGGTGCTCCAGCATGGCCGCAGTCAAATGACTGAAACAAGTAAAAGAGTAAAGAGAGAGCATTGCACTGATAACCAGCTGGTGGAGAATCTGCCTGGGGTTAACCTAAACTAGTAGTAACATTTAACTGCTACTTTGATGTGGCGACTAGCTTTACCGTTTAGTATATGTTAGTACTCCATCTCTTCTTGAGATTTTATAACTAGCTGTTTTGCTTAACCCATGGAAGCGGTAGACCCAAGAAGCCCTGGGACGATGTGGTGGGGCACAGCCTTCCAATGTTGGGCTTCACGGAGGCGACAATGAGTGACTGAGACCTTTGGAGATATGCTGTGCTTGAGAAGACCTGGCAAGCCAAGTGAGACCTTAACCGTGGCCTACACCAGTGCAGCATAATTGGCCCATTTAAGAGTACCCTTCAATCATTGGGCAATAAATTGTGCTTGCGAAGACCTGTTGAGTTAAGTGAAGTCGTTGTTGTGGCTGATGCCAGTGTCGCCTGACTGGCACCCATGCCGGTGGCACGTAAAAAGCACCATTCAAGCATGGTTGATGCCAGTACCACCTGACTGGCCCTTGTGCCGGTGGCATGTAAAAAGCGCCAACTATACTCTTGGAGTGGTTGGCATTAGGAAGGGCATCCAGCTGTAGAAATACTGCCAGATCAGACTGGAGCCCAGTGCAGCCTCCTGGCTTCCCAGACCCTGGTCAAACCGTCTAACCCATGCTAGCATGGAAAACGGATGTTAAACAGTGATGATGATATATATATATATGGTCTGATCAATAAGTATCCAGACTGTTGCTATAGTAACGAAGCTAAAGCACACAGAGTGAAGCTATTTGGCACAGATTGACCTTGACCTCTGCAGTGCACGTGCACTCAGTTTTAATGTTCTAGCTCACTTCCACTGTTTACAGCAGTGCTTGGAAGGAAGGTGTGTAGCATGTGATCATAGCACTGACCATGACAGAGAAAGTTGAGCAGAGAATCTGCATCACATTTTGCCAAAAGCTTGGCGATACCTATCCAGAGGTATCTCTTTGGTCAGCTGAAAGCAGTTTTGGCACAAACTTGGCAGACACGTGACTCATACCCAAAATCTTCTGTGATAATGGACTGAACTGAACCATAACTAATCTGCACATCTTCTGATAACTCACGGATGGTGATTCAACGATTTCCCCTCACAGCTGCATGCACATCTGTCATGTTTTTCTCAGTTCTGCTGGTTGCAGGTTTCCCAGAACGTTTGTCAATATCGACATTTTTCGTCCATCTTGGAAATGTCTGAACCACCTCTACACTTGTGTAGGTTAAACTGAGAAACTAACCTAAATATTTCTCTCTTAACATTAAAATTAATGACATTTAGGGTGTCACAATTAACGACATTTAGGGTGTCACAATAATTATTCTATAAAAAAACATAAAATGAGATATAAAAGTTACAAAACCTCATCATATAATCATTTTCCACGCTATTAAAATCGTCATGAGTTGGAACGCCAAGTGTCTTATTCCTATATATATATATATATATATTATATTATATTAAATTAGAGATAAATTATAATAAATTAAAATTAATATTTAACATTATAATCGATTTTGATATAATCATAATTGTTAAGTTTTAAGTTTCTAGTTTGATAATAGAGTTTATTATAAGTAAAATTATTATATTATTTATATCTTAAAAATATTGTTTAAATATTTCTGATTATTTTTAAAATATTTCAATTAACCTGAAGATTGACTGTAACCATAACTCGAATTATTAATTGAATTTAAATTATTGTTATTCGAATTGGTACAGCCATGAAACGATCGTAGTGTTTTACTCTTTATCTTTTATTAAACTTAATACCTTTGATATTTATATAAAAAAAAATTTTTTAAATAAATAAATTAATTAATTAATAAATAAAAATAATATATAAATATAAAAATATACATACATATATATATATATATTTGTATATATATATATATTTAAAATTTATAAGTTTAAATTATTTAAATACTTTTTTAATTTTTAACTTTTATATTTTTAAATTAATTTTATGTATTGGCTTATGTTTTTCACTGTTTGATTTGCCTAATAGTGGTTTTATCTCTAATTTAATATAATATAATATAATATATATATATACTATAAAATTGGATTTAATCCTAAATCTAATTTTTCCCTGTAAGTTTGGATTTATTCCCTAATATTATTATTATTATTATATATATATATATATATATATATATATATATATATATATATATATATATATACAGGTACAAGATTTTCTGGGCAGGGAACTCTGACGGGGTCGGGGGCGTGGGTATACTTCTTGCGGAGAAATGGGTAGATAAGGTAATCGAGGTAGTCAGAGTAAGTGACAGAGTACTTAAAATTAGATTAGTCCTTCACCATAGGTCAGCTACCATCATCTCGGCATATGCCCCTCAACCAGGGCTACCGGAAGGACAAAAAGACCAATTCTATGACACCCTATTGCGGACTACCTCGTTGACAAATGACAGTGACCTTCTCTTCGTGGCAGGTGATTTCAATGGACATGTTGGACGGCATGTCGGGGGCTTCCATGGCGTTCATGGAGGCTACGGTTTTGGCTCTCATAATGAGGAGGGAACCAGACTGCTGGAGTTCTGCGATGCAAATGACCTTATGGTCTGCAATACCAGCTTCAGGAAACCCACCTCTCACCTAGTCACCTACCGTTCTGGCAGACACACTAGCCAGATTGACTACATCCTTGCCAGAAAAAGGGAAAGAGGGCTGCTTATAAATGCCAAAACCTTTCCAGGCAAAGAATGTACTCCTCAACATAGATTAGTAGTTAGTGACTTCAGGATCAGAGCTAAATGGTTGCCCAGAAGAAGACCTACTTGGAGGAGAAGGGTCTGGAAGCTTAAAGATCCTGCAAATGGACAGAGATTTAGAGACATACTACTCGAAGCCTTTGACGAAATAGAAGGGGATATAGCTTCACTTAATGTGGAAGACAACTGGAGATTTCTACGGGACAATCTGCTGACAGCCACTGACCAGATCTGTGGATGGAGCAAAGTACCAACTCGACCCAGAGTAACGTGGTGGTGGAACACTGTGGTTGACAGGGCTATTAGACAAAAGAGACAGGCTTGGAAGGACTGGAAGAACGGTGGTAGCAGGGAATTGTATCAGACAGCCAGAAGGGTAGCTAGGAGACAGGTTTATTTAGCCAGAGGGGAAGCGGATAAGAAAAAATTTGCCAATGTTCTTAGCCGTGAGGATGAAAGACTTGAGGTATTTCGTGTTGCAAGACAGTGTGTGAGAGAGAATCGTGATGTGGTAGGAGAGAAATGTGTCCGCATGGATGATGGTTCACTTGCGCTAAATGAGGATGCAAAGAGAGAGGTTTGGAGATGCCACTATGAAAGGTTGCTGAATAAAGAAAATGAATGGGATAAAGAGAGTTTGCCGAATGTCAACCAAACAGAGGGACCAGCCATCCGAGTTGAAAATTCTTTGGTAGTTAAAGCAATTAGAAGCATGAAGACAGGGAAAGCCCCAGGCCCATCAGGAATTACTGCAGAGATGCTCAAAATATCTGGCAGTGTCGGCCATAACCTAGTCACCCGTATAGTCAACCAGGTGATACACGAAGGAGTCATACCCAATGACTGGTGTAGCAGCATACTAGTCAACTGCTACAAAGGTAAAGGTGATGCCCTAGATACAAATAATTACAGAGGTATCGAGCTGTTGGATCAGGTAATGAAGGTTACGGAGAGGGTCATAGCCCAACTAATTAGAGAGAGAGTTAGTTTAGATGAGATGCAGTTTGGGTTCGTGCCAGGGAAAGGTACCACTGATGCTATATTCCTGGTAAGGCAGCTGCAGGAGAAATACCTAGCCAAAGATAAGCCCCTGTACCTGGCTTTTGTTGACATGGAGAAAGCCTTTGACAGGGTCCCCCGATCCCTTATCTGGTGGTCAATGAGGAAACTAGGGATAGATGAATGGCTGGTGAGGGCTGTGCAAGCCATGTACAGAGATGCCGTAAGTAAGGTTAGGGTTGGCAACATGTACACAGAAGAATTCAAAGTAGAGGTTGGGGTCCACCAGGGTTCAGTACTCAGCCCCCTCCTATTTATCATAGTCCTCCAGGCAATTACGGAGGAATTCAAGACAGATTGCCCCTGGGAGCTCCTCTATGCTGATGACCTTGCTCTAATTGCTGAGTCACTATCAGAACTGGAGGAGAGGTTCCAGGTGTGGAAGGAGGGTTTAGAATCGAGGGGCCTTAGAGTCAACCTAGCTAAAACCAAAGTACTAATAAGTAGGAAGGTAGACAATCCACAAATGTCCTCAGGAAGATGGCCCTGCTCGATCTGTAGAAAAGGTGTAGGTAGAAACTCTATAAGATGTACCCAGTGTAAGCTATGGACACATAAGAGGTGCAGCAATGTCAAAGGTAGGCTAACTGGGAAGATAGTTTTTGTATGTGGCAGATGCTCAGGAGCAATAAACTCTGAAAATCTGCAGAAAACAACTTCCGTCACTTTCCAGGGGGAAAAACTAGAAGTAGTTAATAGCTTTTGATAGTAGTTGATAGTTGAGAATGGATGAAGATAGGTGTGTGTAAAAGTGCCAATCCCTAGCAGTTGAGGGAACCCGTGGAAGAGGTAGACCCAGGAAAACCTGGGACGAGGTGGTGAAGCACGACCTTCGAACTTTAGGCCTCACTGAGGAAATGACCAGCGACCGAGACCTTTGGAAATATGCTGTACGTGAGAAGACCAGGCAGGACAAGTGAGTCCAGCCCACTTATGCATGCCCTTCCTCCCTTGGACACACAAAGACCTGTTGAGGCAAGCGAAGTCGATATCGAACCTCATCCGATGACAGGCACCCATGCCAACCCCCTCTGCTTGCGAAGACATGTTGGGGCAAGTGAAATCGAAATCGGAATCGAAATTGAACCAATCCTATGACTGGCACCCGGCAGATGCCAGGAACCCTGGACTGGTGGTACGTAAAAAGCACACTCCGAATCGTGGCCGATGCCAGCGCCGCCTCGACTGGCTCCCGTGCCGGTGGCACGTAAAATGCACCAATCCGACCGTGGCCGTTGCCAGCCTCGCCTGGCACCTGTGCGGGTGGCACGTAAAAAGCACCCACTACACTCACGGAGTGGTTGGCGTTAGGAAGGGCATCCAGCTGTAGAAACATTGCCAGATAAGACTGGAGCTTGGTGCAGCCTTCTGGCTTCCCAGATCCCCGGTCGAACCGTCCAACCCATGCTAGCATGGAGAACGGACGTTAAACGATGATGATGATGATGATATATATATATCTTAGCTGATTTCAAACTGGGAACCGTTATGTTAGAACGTGCTGGCGTCAGTTGCTTAGTAAATAAAAACATTAACACTTTTGGTTTACAAATAACGGTTCCTCCTTAGAAGTCAGCCCGGATGGATATATATTAGAATTAAAATGCGATCAGCAATCGAAACGTAATGTAAATATAAATACATACTTTAAAGACGAGGTTATCAGCCTAGAAAATTGTCATTTGAATAAATGTAGCTCATTTTAGATTTCTCGTTGTTTATTAAACTTCCTTTTCGGGTGATTCCGGAACCAAATGATCGTGACGCCTATAGCCGGAACTGAATATCAGCTGGACCAGTCTTTTACTCAGCGACGTGTGTAACTTGTTTTATTTTCTCTATTTTAATGAATAAGTTATTAAAAAGAAATATTCTTAGGGACCAGTGTTTATATTATATATATGCCATCCGGGATAGATTAACAGATTTCTTCCCCAACGCACGAAAGTAGAATATTAAGCCAGCACGAAGCAATATATCTTTATATCGTCAACCGTTACTAAACTACAATCATTAAAATAATGAAAAATTTTACTAAGAAAAAAAAATAATTCTTTTTGCATTATTATTGTTACTAAAAAACAAACAAACATGTTGCTCTTCTTTTTTATTTTCCGGGACCGGTCTAATTTTCCAATGAAATCAGCAAATCATTTCCTCCCGCAAAGAATTCCTGATAGTACTGATGGACCAAACAAAATAGGGCTGCGAGCTGGCAGAATCGTTAGCATGCCGGGCGAAATGCTTAGCGGTATTGCGTCTGTCGTTGCGTTCTGAGTTCAAATTCCGCCGAGGTCGACTTTGCCTTTCATCCTTTCGGGGTCGATAAATTAAGTACCAGTTACGCACTGGGGTCGATGTAATCGACTTAATCCGTTTGTCTGTCCTTGTTTGTCCCCTCTATGGGCAATAAAGAAACAGATAGTACTGATGAACTAAACAAGATAGGGCAGCGAGCTGGCAGAATCGTTAGCACCACGCACAAAATGTTTATCGGCATTCCGTCTATCTTCATGTTCTGAGTTCAAATTCCACCGACATTAGCTTTGCCTTTCATTCTTTCGGGGACCAGTTGCTGGACTTGAAATCAGTACTTATGAAAAGGCTTGTTATATAGGGCTGATTACAGACACTAAGTGAGTTTCTAAGGGTGTACATGTGTGTCTATCTGTATATATTGGTTTTAAATTTTGGTACATGGCCAGCATTTTCGGTGGTGGGGGATTAGTCAACTACATCGACCCCAGTGCCCGATTAGTATTTATTTTATCGACCTCGAAAGGATCAAAGGTAAAGTCAACCTCGGTGAAATTTGAACTCTAACGACAGACGAAATGCCGCCAAGCATTTTGCTCGCCCTGATAACGTTTCTGATAACTCACCGCCTTGTCTATCTACATGTATTAATCAAAGTATACAGTAGTATGGATACATTATAGCCGATCTTATCAATCGGTTTCACACTGGGTATTAGAACAGGATATTTCTCTCTCTCACACACCCACATGTATGTATGTGTATATGCGTACATACATCTATATACGTACACGTGCGCGCGCTCATATACAGGGTGTTTGGGCTAAATTTGAGGATTTTTGTGTCTTCCTTTTTTCAAGAACAGCCAGCTTGATGTAGTGGTGAACAGTCAAAAGCGTTGCAGAGTATAAAGATTAAAATAGTAGTGTAAAAAAAAAGTTAGCTATCACGGAGGACTACAAAGCATCTGAATATTGGATGAGTTAACTGTATTATGATGATTCGCTCCAAGCATCAAAATGCTGACACCATGCCTGTTGCTCAATGGTTTGTGAACACTCTAAAGAAAAAAACAAAAAAAAAAACGTCGCCCTTTTCAAGCCTAGCCAGGCTCATGGGCCCGGTTTCCCGGTTTCTGTGGCGTATGTGCTCCCCCCAGCTGGACGGGACGCCAGTCCATCGCAGCGTTACTCAAGAAGCAGGAAGAAAGAGTGAGAGAAAGTTGTAGCGAAAGAGTACAACAGGGGTCACCACTACCCCCTGCCGGAACCTCGTGGAGCTTTTAGGTGTTTTCACTCAATAAACACACACAACGCCCGGTCTTGGAATCGAAACCGCGAGTCCGCTGCCCTAACTACTGGTCCATTGCGCCTCCACTGTGAACACTCTAAAGGCTTTAAAATGTGACGTGGACATCTGCAAAGGAGACTACGAAGCCGTGTTCAACAGGGACCCAACAGGTGTCCTGACTGCGTCTACATGCTGGGATTCACCCCCACATCTTTGACCAGGGCCTTAGGCTCAATTCAGACGACTATGTGAAGCTGCTGGAGACTGTGGTCAATCCCTTCAGGGGAAGGGGTTGCTGCTGGAAGGCTATAAGTGTGACAACAGGATTCGGCTCCTTGCAATACCCCCGGAATGAGTCAGAAGTGGTTATCGGAGAATGTCTACGACTTCATCACCCCTAGTTTCTGGGCTTTCAATCACCCCCGATTGTAATCCCATAGATTATTATGTGTGGAGCACGGTTGAGAAAGACACCAGCCGCTCTGTCTGCAACACCGAGTCCGAGTTGGTGGTCAAGATGAAGGAGGTGTTCGAAGATCTTCCCAGGGACACAGGGAGGAACGCATGCATCGGGTCCTGGAGCCGTCTTGAGGCCATGATGGAAGCAAGCGGAGGGCAGCTATTTTGAGTTAAGGCCGTGGTGGAAGCTGAGGGCAGCTACTTTGAGTTGAGGCCGTGATGGAAGCTGAAGGCAGCTACTTTGAGTTGAGGCCGTGATGGAAGCTGAGGGCAGCTACTTTGAGTTGAGGCCGTGATGGACTGAGGGCAGCTACTTTGAGTTGAGGCCGTGATGGAAGCTGAGGGCAGCTACTTTGAGTTGAGGCCGTGATGGAAGCTGAGGGCAGCTACTTTGAGTTGAGGCCGTGATGGAAGCTGAGGGCAGCTACTTTGAGTAAATTATCTCCCAGCCATAATCTAGTCGATATTTTTCGATTTTTAAAATACTTGTATTTTTGGATGGGATGTTGTTTTCTTTTCCATTTATGCAAACAGTGAAACTTAGCCTGAACACTATGTAAATAGATAGATAGATAGAAAGATAGATAGATAGATAGATAGATAGATAGATAGATAGATAGATAGATAGATAGATAGATAGATAGATAGATAGATAGATAGATGGATGGATGGATGGATGGATGGATGCATGCATGCATATATGTATGGAACGTAAGGCTTATGATATCCGAGGAATATCATCTTCTTCCATCACTTTTCTTGTTCTTTATGTAGTTCAGGCTTTCGGCAGGTGAAGAGAAAAGACTTCAAACATAAATGTTATTTACAACAGGTTTATTTACAGGAAAGGTGAAACGTGCTGCTTTCAGCTACCATCTTAAGCTCCGATAGAGTGGACGCAGGGCCACTGGAGATCGACAGGTAGAAAAATCTGCCAGCGTTCGTGTTCAGCCAAATGCTGCTGTGTAAAAGGCGCCAAAGAGAAGAGACAGGACGCAATCGGGTTTCCGTCTACATCGTTCCGTCGCGAGCCTCGTTGGGATCTCGCGCATGGCAAATGGATGCAGGTGAGGTCTCGCTCCACTCTCGGAGATGGCTATGGCTGCCGCGAGATCTCATCCAATATGGCGCTGGTTGTTTGTGCCGCTACAAATGGCTCCCCACTGAGTGCAGAAGTACGAAACCAGAATAATTGGAGCAGGCACAAGAAAGAGCAAAGATGGCAAGTGATCGCAACCAACAAGATATGGTACAAAAATGTAACAAGTCAAATAGAACAATAACTGCAAGAAATATAAATTGGCATGCACAAAATTTGACAAAATGTTCAATGGCAGAGTATTGGAACTTGTGCAGTAACACACAAAGTGTGTCACAGGAAACACAAAAGATAATGTCACATATAAATAGTCTTAGTTTTTTAGGCCAATGCACAGTACGGCCAGTCGTGGTGCCATAGGGTTTGTTCGTGTTAGGCAGTGGCGACGAAAGTGTAGGTGTAGGTGATGGTGTGGTCAAAGGTGTATGTGCAGGTGGATGTGTAGGTGGTTGTAAAGGATCAAAGGTGGACGTGTCTGGGGTGTCATCGAAAGGTATGGACACCTCGAAATGTGCCCTTTTAAGTCTGTCGACCGACACGGTCTCTGCCCGACCATTGATGTCAAGACTAAAAGTTTTGGGTGTGTGCGATAGCACATGGAATGGTCCCTTATAAGGAGAAACGAGAGGTCTTCTGACAGAATCATCCCGAACAAAAACATGAGTCCATTTGTCAATATCCGGAGGGACGTGAGAGGGAATAGACTGGTCACGCGGATGCATGGGTGGAGGACACGAGAAATACAAGCGAAGTCTGGTGACATACGACGTTGGATCAGGAGACGATGAGTTGTCTGGCGCTAACATTGTGCCAGGGAATGCCAGGGTAGTACCGTAAAGGAGTTCAGCAGAGCAGAAACCTAAGTCTGCTTTAACAGCAGTACGACAACCAAGAAGAACGATAGGCAGGAATTCTGTCCAAGACTGCGGATCAGAAGTGGCACGTAGAGCGGCCTTCAGTTGCCTGTGAAAACGTTCGCCCATCCCGTTGGAGGCTGGATGGTAGCTGGTCGCACGAATGTGATGAACGCCTAGGATTCGTGATAATTCACGAAATAGGGAAGCCTCGAACTAGTGTCCACGATCAGTGGTTATTTTAGCAGGGACTCCAAAGCGAGCAATCCAGTTAGAAACGAAAGCTCGAGCAACTGACTCAGCGGAAATGTTCACTATTGGAATGGCCTCTGGCCAACGAGAGAAACGATCGACTCATGTCAATATGTAAGAGAATCCGCGGCTGACAGGCCATGGTCCATCCAGATCAATGTGGACATGGCGAAAGCGAATCTCCGGGGAAGAAAACTGTCCAAGAGAAGCGCGAATATGCCAATGGACTTTAGAACGCTGATATTTTACACAAGAGTGTGCCCAATCGGTGATCATCGGGCGCATATTAGGCCAGGAAAACCGAGCCGTAATAAGCTTCAAAGTGACGCCAGGATGTGACAGTGAATGCAAAGCATCAAAAACGGAACGCTGGTGGATCTCGGGTACAGACGGCCTAGAGAACCAGCAGCTGTGTCACAAAGAATGGTGCCTTCAGTAGTCGGAAGTGGGAGATAGGTAACTTTGCAGCAGGATAACTTGGTAGAATCTAAATCCAAAGTGTCAAAAGCTGGCTGATCCTGCGCATAGGCAGTTAAATCGATTGCAGCAGGAGATGAAAGGGAGCAGACAGGAAGACGAGAGAGTGCGTCAGCAGGTACGTTCTCTGTTCCAGGAATGTGCCGAATGTCATTCGTGAACTGGGAAATGTAGTCCAGGTGATGAAAAGCACGAGACGAGAATTTATCCGATTTAGATGACAGAGCAAACGTAAGAGGCTTGTGATCAGTATCGATCACAAAATCTAGGCCCTCGAGAGGTAGATCGCCAAGAGCTTGCGATCAAACGTACTGTACCGACGTTCAACTGGCTTTAATTGGCGAGAAAAAAACGCCAAAGTTTTAGTTTGATTGTCTATGTTGTGCTGCAAAACAGCACCAACTGCAGAGTCCGATGCCTCGACGGTCAAAGAGAGAAGGGCGTCGGGAACTGGATGTGCAAGCAAAGGGACAGAAGCAATTTCCTTCTTAATGGACTCAAAAGCAGATAACGCATCGTCAGATGAAGCAAGATGAGAATTCTTTTTGTTATCTGCTTTCAACAGCTGAGTCAAAGGAAGTAACTTGTCTGCACGATTTCTAAAGAAGCGTCTGTAAAAATTAACAATGCCCCAAAATTGACGAAGTTGGCGTAGTGAAGTGGGGGGTGGGGTGCGATGCGCTGAATGGCATCGACTTTGGAAGAGAGAGGTTTGATGCCACTCGAGTCAATATGATGACCCGGAAATTCAAGAGAAGATTTCCCGAAAACACACTTGTCAGGATTACTACACACACCATAGGTGCGAAGACGCTGAAAAAGCTGAGACAATTGCTGGAGGTGATTGTCGCTTGCAATGAGTATGTCATCAACATAAGCGAACACAAAAACAAGTCCGCGGATGACTTCGTCTATGAAACTGTGGAACATTCTGGTAGCGTTCCGCAAATCAAAACTTATATATAGAAGCTCAAAAGAACCAAAAGGAGTGGTAATGGCAGTTTTTGGAATATCGGCTGGGTTGACCGGTTTGTGATGATAGGCGCAAATGAGGTCAACTTTAGAAAAAATGGTACAGCCATGACGGAGATTTGTCGAAAAATCCTGAGATTTTTTATAGGATATCTGTCAGGTACCGTGACTGCATTAAGACGCCTATAATCCCCCACTGGGCGAAAATCAGAATCCCCTTTACACGCCAAATGAAGGGGAGATGCTCAAGGGCTGGTGGAGGGGCGTATCAGGACAAGTTGGAGCATGTGCTCAAACTCATCCCTAGCCGTTTTTCGTCGGTCAGGTACAAGCCGCCGCGGGCACGAAAAAACAGGTGGCCCAGTGGTGGCAATAAAATGGAGGGTCGAGTGCGCGGGTTTTTCCGAATGAAAAGTATGATCCACTAGCTCTGGGAAGGAAGCCAAAAGAGAATGAAAAACGTCTCCAGCAGTGGCAACAAAAAATGCCGGGCTAAGAACTGCATCGGTAGAACCTCGAGTCGGCGCAGAGAGTGACGTAGAACCGTCGATAAGCCTCTATTGCCTGACATCTACCAACAGATTAAAGTGGTTCAAAGAATCAGCTCCCAGAATAGGATGTTGTATGTCAGCTATTGAAAACCCATTGAAAATCTCGACGAAGATTAATGTCCAGGCGTAAAGAAATCTGACCAAAAGCAGCAATGGAAAACAAGTTGATAGCGTGCAAAACAATGGTAGAACGCTTAGGACTGTCTGTAGTGATACGAAGAGGCCAAATACTGCAAGAAGAACTGGTGTCAACCATGAAGAGTTTCTTAGACACCAAATCGTTGACGAAGAATGCACGATGAATAGAACCTGAGATCGTTGAGCAGGTAGCCCTGCTTCCAAACCGAAATTAGGCCCCTGAACATTTACACAACCTACTCTAAGTGTAGCCATTTAGCGTAGAGAAAAGGAAAAAGAATTATTTACCTTGGCCTTCAGGGATGACTGTTGAAAGTCTTCTTTTTCGGTCGAGGGGGAATGGGGAAGGGTTTTTCTAGTAAGTTTTTTTTTGTCGGGGGTGGAGTGAGGGTGGGAAGTACTTATCAAACCCTCCAATGTTGTGTGTGTGTGGGGGGGGGGAGGATTCCTATTGGCAGCTTTTCTCCTCCACCCATTTTGTAGGGGGTATTACCCAATTTTGGGGAGGGACTCATTTCGCAGCTATACCCCGTTCGTAATTTGCATTAGTTTTTGTATGGAAAAAAAATAGAAGGGAGTGGCGGGGGGGGGCTTGTTTGTAGTTTGTAGAGAAAACGTTAAAGGTGCCGGAAGAAACATGGTATTTCCCCAACAACTAAAAGACATGAAGAACTAAGAAGGCAAATAATTAGCGGGGGTGGAGGAAAGAAGAGAGAACTAACAGTCAATCGTTCTAGAACTCCCAGAATAAAAACCTAAACACCTGAAAGGCCTTCCCACTTCTTCATTACTAAATGTCTTTCCGTCTTCTTCATTGTTAAAGGTAAAGAAGCGAGAAAAGACCGATCGTGTTTCAGTCTGTCATTGTAAATGATTACTCTTTACTCTCTCTTTTACTCGTTTCAGTCATTTGACTGCGGCCATGCTGGAGCACCGCCTTTAGTCGAGCAACTCGACCCCGGGACTTATTCTTTGTAAGCCCAGTACTTATTCTATCAGTCTCTTTTGCCGAACCGCAAAGTGACGGGGACGTAAACACACCAGCATCGGTTGTCAAGCAACGCTAGGGGGACAAACACAGACACATATATATACATATATGCGACAGGCTTCTTTCAGTTTCCGTCTACTAAATCCACTCACAAGGCATTGGTCGGCCCGGGGCTATAGCAGAAGACACTTGCCCAAGATGCCACGCAGTGGGATTGAACCCGGAACCATGTGGTTGGTTAGTAAGCTACTTACCACACAGCCACTCCTGCGGCATTCCTTTCACTATCTCTATCGCTTCACTTCTTTTCTCTACGGTTAAGAGAGTGAAGGTGCGTGGGTCAGTGGTTAGGGGTATTCGGCCCACGATCGTAAAGTTATGAGTACGATTCTCTGCAGTGCGCAGTGTTTTTGAGCAAGTAACTCTACACCACCTTGGGCAGTCCACTTGCTGCAGTCCAGAGACTAGTAGATCAAGCTAATGCTATTAGAAGAAAGTGGATGACAGAATTTTAGTTAGAAGAAATCACAAGAGAACTGGAAAGGAAAGACCAGGCACAATGAAAGATTAAAAAAGAGCAAACGTGGAAAAGGAGACTACAAAATAAAGTGAATACTTTAAGACAAGATCTGAGTAGAATAGAAGCCTGGAAAACAAACAAGTTAAGAAACACAAGATGCAAATCTTGACTCGAGGAAAGATATTTAGTCAAAGAGAAAGGAATTGGGACAATAATAGAAGAGTTGAAACAGTGTGTCATAGCAGTAGCGGCTAAGCTCTCCAGACATCAGAAAAGAATAGTCCACTATCAACCGAATAAATTATTTGAGACAGACCAGAGGAGATTTTATAACCAAATAGTGGAGAACGAATTACTGAAGATGAGAAACCTAATGCAGAGGAAGCTAGAAAGTTCTGGAGTAATATTTGGGATAAGTCAGCCAATCATAATAGTGGAGATGCAGTAAGTTAAAAAAAGTGATGGTAGAAGTAGTGAGTGAGAAGCAGCCAGATTTAAGATTAACTAGTGCATTAATGAATAAAGTGTTAGGGAAAATGCCGAATTGGAAGGGCCCAGGAGCAGATTTAGTTCAAGAGTATTGGCTATAGAAATTCAGTAGTTTACTTGGGAGGCTGTGGGAGCAGCTTCAGGATTGCCTTAATGGAGGAATAATACCCGATTGGATGACGAGAGGGAGGAGAATATCATTATTAAGGATAAGAGCAAGGGTAATACAGCTAACAACTATAGACCAATTACTTGCTTACAATTAGTGTGTAAGCTTTTAACAGGAATGCATTCAGAAAGCGTTTACAAACACCTTGATAACCAGAATTTATTGCAAGAAGAACAGGAAGGTTGCAGGGAGATGGTAGAGGAACGCATGACCTATTATATATAGACAAAGCAATTCTACATGAAGTAAAAGGTAGAAAGAAAAATCTAACAATAGCATGGATAGATTATAGGGAAGCCTATGACACAATCCCATTCTCACGGATAAGTGAATGTTTGAGTATATTCAGTATAACAGACAACATAAGAGAATTAATTAGCTTTAGCATGAAGAAATGTAAAGTAGATCTCTACTCAGGTGATTCAGTGTTATGGAAGGTTAATATCAAAAGGGGAATTTTCCAAGGGGACTCGTTGACCTCTTTAATATTTATCTTATTTTTGGTCCCTCTCAGTTTAGTATTAAGGAAGGCAAAGGCAGGGTATCAGTTCATAAATAGTAATGGAGAAATTAACCATTTGCTCTACATGGATGATCTGCAGCTTTTTAGTAAGAATGAAAAAGAAATAGATTCCTTAATACAGACTGTAAGACTCTTCAGTAAAGATATAGGCATGGAATTTGGCATAGATAAGTGTGCAATACTAGTCATGAGAAGGGGACAGGTAGTCAACAGCGAAGGCATCCAATTACCAGATGGTCAGACATTAAAATAATTTAAAGGAGAAGTGAGAGTTATAAGTATCTAGGAGTATTCGAATCTGACAGAGTACTAACTACAGAAATGAAAACGAAAATTGTGGAGTATATCAGAAAGGTGAGGAAGCTCATGAAATCAAAGCTAAATGGTCCGAATCTAGTGAAGGATGTAAATATTTGGGTAGTATTATTACTTAGATACTGAGCAGCTTTTGAAGATTGGACAAAAACTGAATTAGCAAAGCTAGACATAACTAGGAAGGAATTTAATATGAATTGAGGACTCCACCCAACGGCAGGAGTAGGAAGATTATACTTATCTAGAAAGGAAGGTGGAAGAAGGTTAATATCAGTAGAAGACTGCATGGATTTAGCTAGAGTAGATATAGACTGCTATGTAGGTAATAGTGTAGAAAGTTTATTAAAAGCGGCTAGAGTCACAGCAAGACATAGGGAAACCAAAACACCATACGAACTTAAAAACCAGAAAAAAGAACAGAAATTATCTACTGGCAGAAGAAGGTTGCATGGCAGATTCCAAAAGATAATTTCAGCAAATAGTAGTAGTGAGACATGGTTATGGTTGCAGAAAGGAAAGCTGAAGAGGGAGAAGGAAGTTTGTTAGTAGCGGCATAAGATCAAGCATTAAGGACTAATTGAATAAAAGCCAAGATAGACAAAAACCAAGTTGATTCTCAAGGTAGATTATGCAAATCAAAAGAGGAAAGCATTACTCATATAGTAAGTAAATGTATCACGCTGGCATAGAAAGAATACAAGAAAAGACCTGACAATCCAGGGAGAGTAATCCACTGGGAGCTATGTAGAAAGCTAGGATTTGAACATACTTATAAATGGTATGAACATGAACCTAGTAAAGTACTAGAAAGTAAGAAATATAAGAAGTTGTGGGACTTTACCATTCAGACTGACAGAGTAATAGAAGCTAGAAAGCTTGATTTAGTAGTAGTAGATAAAGAGAATAGAAAATGCCAGATAATTGACTTTACAGTACCAAATGATGGAAAAATCTATATAAGAAGTATAGAAAAAATAGCAAAGTACTAGAACCTAGCTACGGAACTACAGAGGCTATGGAAAGTGCGGGTAAAATGTATCCTAGTAGCTATAGGTGCATTGGGAATTATCCCTAAAGATCTGAACTGATGGATAGAGGAAATAGGCGTAAAACCCAATTTAGTACAGCTGCAGAAAACAGTGTTATTAGGGACAGCTAGGCTACTTAAGAGGGTTCTTGGCATCAAAGGCTACTTACTGTAACCCAGTAGGAGGATTCAAACTGACAGAAAGGTAGATGCAAATAGGCCAGACATTATATTGAAGAACTTCAGACAAAAGTTCTAACTTCTCATCGATATGACTGTCCCAATCGACATAAATGTATCAATCGAGAGCAACCAAAAACAGAGCAAGTATAAAATCTTGAAATAGTAATTGGCAAAATGTGAAACCTGAAGACTAAAACATTACCTGTTGTCACGGGTGCATTAAGAATGACAGCAAAAGGGGATGATTGTTACCTACTTCAGATACCAGGAAATCCAAAACTGGCAAAAATCTAAAAAATAGTGCTCGTGGGAACTGTCCATATCCTACGTAAAATACTATCTATGTAATCTCAAATTTTAAAACAATCTTATAACTTTCTTATGTTTTCTTAATCTTTCTCTAGAACAATACTTTGTGCAAAACCAAATATATGGCACACTAGTCTTAACACCAGCTTGGGCTTCTAATTTATGTCTCTTGAGATCTCTGGAGTCAACTTGTATAAATACAAAACAAAAGTCAAACATATACTACTACTACTACTACTACTACTACTACTACTACTACTACTACTACTACTACTACTACTAATACTACTACTACTACTACTACTACTACTACTACTACCACCACCATGTTATCATGTACATTGTTTTGTCTTGGTATAAAAGATGGGCTTCAGCAAATATTCTGCTCAATGCCACAGATTTGCTTGTCAGTTGTTTGACCTTAACCAGTTGAGTATGTCCCTTGGTGGCTGACGATATGTGTATCTTTGATCACGAGCAGAAGTTGTGTGGGATCATCATAGCCATGTGTTGAGAGGAATTCTTTGGGGTTTGGATAATTCACCTCTGGAAACATGGGTGGTTCTTTCAACATCCTTAAACAACCCTTATTCAGGGACCTTTTGAGTGGGATGGGCTACTCGACCTGAAGAAAATTCTAACTGGGTCCCACCTGCAAGGTCATGTACTGTTTATCTTGATATGAGATCACCATGTCGCGCACATATGGCTGTGATGCATGTGCCTGGTGTACCCTCATCATACGGGTAGTCATGATGGGTATACTGGGCTTTGTATATTTTACCCCAGTGTCACTTTGATGGCATGCACTGCTCTTTCACTCAATAACAACAACAGCAACAACAACAGCAACAACAACAACAACAATAATAATAAAGAAAATCAAATAGATGAAGAAAGTCACACAGAAATTGACCCAACTGAACTACACGATCTGAAAAATCAAATCATGATTGAGTGGCTGAAAATTAAAGAAACCAGTATGGATGAACGCGATACACTCCCTAAAATCCGCAAATCTAACCAAAACATGAAAATAATTGGTAAAATCCGGCTTGCACTTAAGGATATAATTTCAGCTAATGATGTTGATATTACAGATCTAGTCCACCTGTACTATGCATCTGCGAAAATCTCAACGATTCTATGTGGTGAAAAGAAAGGCGGCGAGCTAGCAGAAACGTTAGCACGCTGGGCGAAATGCGTAGCTGTATTTCGTCTGTCGTCACGTTCCGAGTTCAAATTCCGCCGAGGTCGACTTCGCCTTTCATCCTTTCGGGGTCGATAAATTAAGTACCAGTTACACACTGGGGTCGATATAATCGACTTAATCCGTTTGTCTGTCCTTGTTTGTCCCCACTGTGTTTAGCCCCTTGTGGGTAGTAAAGAAATATATGTGGTGAAAAGATTAGAAAACGACAAGATTCCCACAAAAAGCCTATTTGGTAAGAGCGTATTCAACACCAAATTCAGCTACTTAGGTCTGACATAGAATGTCTAAAAAACCGTAAGTTTGGCAAGACTGTCAAAGACCAGCAAAAATTCGAAAATTAAAGAAAAAATATAATAGGAAAATCATAATTGACATCGACGCCACCATAGAAACCATCAAGCAAAAGGTATGTGCTAAAGTTGCCCGCATAGTAAGGTATGAAAAGCTCGTTAGATCCTTCAAAGACAACAACACGTTCAAAAATAACCCAGAATTTTACAGGAAGATAGAGAAAATACCAGTTAGAGTAAAGTCTGTCACATCAAAAGAAGTGCAAGAATTTTGGAATAATATTGGGGCAGAAGAAAAAACACAATGAAAAGGCCCCTTGGATTGATAGAATATCTACTGATTTAGGCTCCTTCGAAGAGCAAAAGTGGGAGGGTATCAAGGTAGAGGATGTAAGACCTGCTCTCAGGAAGTGAAGCAAATGGAAGTTTCCAGGAAAGGATAAAACTCCTGACTTCTGGTTGAATGCTTTCCCAGAGAGCCGTGAACAGCTACCCAAATTTTGCAACAATGTTTTGCAAGAACATAATATGATTCCCTCTTGGCAAGTTAATGGTGTTACATTACATGATAATGTGGAAAATGTTGCAAAAACAATACCTGTTGTTATAGGTTCCCTAGGAATGATAGCAAAAGGGACTGATTCCTACCTAGCTCAGATACCAGGAAACCCCAAAATGACAGAAATCTAAAAAATAGTGGTCATAGGAACTGCCCATTTCCTACGTAAAATATTGTCTATGTAATCTCAAATTTTAAAGCAAACTTATAACTTTCTTATGTTTTCTTAAACATTCTCTAGAACAATACTTTGTGCAAAACCAAATATACATCCTAGGCATAGCACCAACATAAACTTCTAACTTGTCTCTTGAGGTCTTTGGGTGAACTTGGAGTCAACTTGTACAAATACAAAGCAAAAGTCAAACATGTAATAATAATAATAATAATAATAATAATAATAATAATAATAATAATAATGATAATAATAATAATAATAATAATAATAATAATAATAATAATAATAATAATAATAATAATAAGGCCTCAGTATGGCCTGGATTGACTACAAAAAGGCGTTTGATAGCATCCCCCACACATGGAGCCTCGAAACACTAGCCATTAACAAAGTAGCACCAACAATCATAAAATTCATAGAGCACTCTATGAATAAATGGCAAACAGTCCTACACCTCCAAACAAAAGAGGGACTCATGAAAACCAAAGACATCCCCATTAGAAGAGGAATATTCCAGGGAGACACGCTCTCTCCACTCCTTTTCTGCTTGGCACTGTCACCTCTATCTGATATGCTAAATAGAACTGGATGTGGATATAAATGTTACGGCAAAACGATCAACCACCTTTTATATATGGATGACCTAAAACTATACGCTGCAAATGACAAACAGCTGGAAACACTATTAAAGACAGTTCATGGATTTACCAAAGAAATAGATATGAAATTTGGATTAGAAAAATGCGCCAAAGTAACCATGAAAAGAGGAAAACTAGTTAAGAGTAACAACATCACACTAGATAAAACCAATGAAATAAAAGAATTAGACCAAAGCCAAACTTACAAATACTTAGGAATCCATGAACTAGATAAGACACAACACACACAAATGAAAGAGAAAAAAAATAAAAAAGAATATTATAGACGAGTTAGATCAATACTAAACACAGAGCTCAATGCTAAAAACAAGATAATAGGTATCAACACTTTAGCTGTCCCAGTTATAAGTTACAGCTACAATATCCTTAACTGGACACGAAATGAACTGACCAAAATAGATAGCAAAACAAGAAAAATAATGACAGGATCTAGGATGCATCACCCAAAATCTGACATAGAAAGACTATATATACAACGTATAGAAGGTGGTAGAGGCCTTATACAGCTGGAAAACTACTATAAAATAACCACCATAGGACTGCAAAAATATCTACTTCAGAAGGAAGGAAACTGATCCAGATAGCGGCAAAACACGAGCAAAACAAAAACTGTTCTCAGTATTTAAGGAAGCTGACAAATACAAACAAGAAATCATACCACCTAATAAACATGAAGAAGAAGAAGATGAAGAAACAACAAAAGCTATAAAACAAATGAAATCCAAACTAAAAATAGAACAGCAACGAACCATGATAAAACGATGGCAAGAAAAGCCCCTTCATGGTAAATACTGGACTAAACTTAACGCAAAAGAAATAGACAAAGAAAAATCCCAGCAATGGTTGAGAAGCTCAGGACTCAAAGCAGAAACAGAGGGATTTTTAATTGCAGCACAAGACCAAAGCCTCCCCACCAGAAATTACCAAAAACATGTAATGAAAAGAAATATTACAAATAACTGCAGAATATGTAGAGATGGACAAGAAACAATAAATCATATTATCTCTAGCTGCCCAGTCCTGGCTAAGAAGGAATATATTCACAGACATGACAGAGTTGGAACCTACATACATTGGAAGCTATGCCAACATTATGGAATAACAACAGAAAAAAGATCGTATAGGCACACACCAGAAAAGGTCACAGAAAACGAGAAAGCAACCATACTCTGGGATATGCCGATACACACAGATAGAGAAATTAAGGCCAACAGACCAGATATAGTTGTCAGAGATCATGAAAAAAAAAAATGCTTTCTAATTGATGTATCAATACCGGCTGATGACAACTGTTCCTTACCAGTGAATTAAGGTAACATCCCTTATTTTTCCAGAGGTTCCAGGCAGTGCTGTTTTCTGCAAGTGTTCCACTCTTATTGCAGCCCCTATTTGTTCCATGTACTTCTCAAAATTTTTACTCGCTGTTCCGACAATTATTGGTTCTACTAACACCTTTTACATCGACCACAACTGCTTAACCTCTCACGCTAACCTGCCATATCTATTGACTTTTATTATTATTATTATTATTATTATTATTATTATTATTATTATTATTATTATTATTATTACATGTTTGACTTTTGCTTTGTATTTGTACAAGTTGACTCCAAGTTCCACCCAAAGACCTCAAGAGACAAGTTAGAAGTTCATGTTGGTGCTATGCCTAGGATGTCGTATATTTGGTTTTGCACAAAGTATTGTTCAGTTTGGGGGAGAATTTGAGTCGATTACGTTGACTCCAGTGCTTAACTGGTGCTTATTTTATCGACCCCGAAAGGATGAAAAGCAAAGTAGACTGCGGCGGAATTAGAACTCAGAACGTAATGGCGGACGTAATACCGCTAAGCAATAGAGAATTAACATTAGTGACGAACTTAAGGCGGCAAGCTGGCAGAATCGTTAGAAAGTCGGGCAACATGCTTAGCAGCTTTTCGCCCGTCTTCATGTTTCCAGTTCAAATTCCGCTGAGGTCGACTTTAGCTTTCATTCTTTTGGAGTCGATAAAATAAGTACAATTGAGTACTGGGCTCTATATAATTGACTTATCCCCTCCCTGAATTCACTGGCCTTGTGCCAAAATTTGAAACCAAGATAAGAGGGGTAATGGGTTATAAACATTAAATCCAGTTTATCAGGTGCTGCTTGGCCGATAATGGAGATAGTTTTACTTACATTGCAATTACTAGAATCTGTCCTACATTTTATTGCGGCTTTTGCAGGGCCATTCCACCAATACTCTTTCATATTATGAGTGGCTTCGGTCTCTCCCACATTGTGGGTTCTTATCTCTTTGGCTTCAGAATTATGCTTCCGACGGATCACATTGTGCATTTCATCCGATGATATGTTGCAGTAGTTATGCAACTTCTTTGGGCATGTATTCGATGTTATCAGAGAGAAAATATTTCTCGAGGAGCTGCTTTCTAAGTCTCATGATGTCCTCTGCTTTGTGTATGTAAGCTTGATCAATGAATGCAATTCGACACTTGTTGACAAAGGGATATAATGTAACATTCAAAAGATGTCTGGATCGATGTTACACTTCAGCAAGAACAAAGAGTTAAACTAAAATGTAAAACCAAAGAAAAAAGCCCAGAAAGTCATATTACTGAACTAAAGCTTCATCAACATCAAAATTAAAAGAATATATGACCATTCCTCAATACTAGCAGAATTGATTACCTATTAAACTCCTCAATGACGGGCCCTTCACAGTCAAACTTTACTCATTTCCTCTGAATAACACATCATCATCCTCATTGCTATCTTGGTCCACTGCTATGACTCTTGCCACAACTAATCAAGAAGGTCAACAAGCACAGTCACTGCTTATTACTAGTACAATTGATAACCTATTAAATAATACACTCCCTGGCTCTTCTTCACGGTCAGGCTTTTCAAATTTCTCATTCTCTCAGAATAGCACGAAAGATCCATCATCAGCATTGTCATCGTATTCTACGATTACAACCGTTGTCACAACTACAACTCCAATTCGTGAAGGATCACTCTTTTCTCCTCCCCACTGTCAGCCTCAATTCGAATGTATACCCAACAGCTACGTGATAAATCTGCTAACTATAAACAAAGTAAAATCTACGAACACATGAAACCCCAGAAATATGCCGCTATTCTCAATGCAAAAAACTATGCATTCGCTGTAACTGCAGCTTCACCCATTTACTTGGGACACTATGCACAATTCATACAAGCAATACCGGCTCACGTCGAAGCACACATCATACAACACTACCATCACCACCAAATACTAAATCACGCTTAATAGTTTCTACACATGTAATCCAGAATCCTAAAATCTGCTGCTATTTCCAACCAGAAAGATTATGTCTGAAGCGTGTCTGTCCTTTCACTCATCTTCCAGGGACTCGATGCACTATTAAAAGTATGACTCCAAGCCACCGGAAATCCATAGTAGAAACATCCTTTACAGTGACTGTGTTAGTCCAGACTTTCACTGAAACCCAGAAGTCACTGAATACAATGGTAAAATCAACAGGCGCCAATAATATAACTGTCTTCAGCTGTGCAACTATAACAACTTCAGATAACAATAAAATAAAATTTTTTTGGTTAGTCACGATGAATCTGGCAAAAGAATTTTAAGGTCTATCATACATCACAAATCGAGCAAAAGTATCACATCTTAGAAGCTTTGCACATCGAGAAAAGACGATATGTGTAGTACTAAGTAAGACACCCCTGACCTCAGACATATTGGATGTAGAAGTACATATGTCAGATTATGTACTACACAGAACTTACCACAGAATAAGAAAACAAGGAGAAATAGCGATCTTCATCCAAAAAGATTTGGCAACAAATGTCCTCCTCTCCCACTCCAACACGTCTGCGATACACTATTAATAATTCATGTGATCGACTTCACTTTGACCAAAAGCATTACCTACCATCCTCCTGACGCAGCAAATCACAGAGGTCACTTCAGATATACTTTGTCGCTCGTAAGTCAAACCCCAAATGAGGTCAGCCCACTGGCCAATGTACTTTAAATAGCAGACTTAAATTTTCCTAGTCTCAACTAGCCTGAGAGTTATGTCTGTCCTGGAATATGATATGAATTATCTTCTCTGGATATGAATTATCTAGTCTACACCTCTAAAGCCTTTCTCATGTAACAAATCATTGCTCGTCCAGCTGGGGGAAATAACATACTTGACCTAGTCTTTACCACCAATACAGACTCCGTTCGCAATCTTCAGGTCATTCCCACAGCTATTTCCGACTATAACATTATACAATTATCTGTATGTGGTTCAAAGAGGTCAACACGCACAAATAACACCAAACATGACTCGCTCCTTATGAACTTGAATTCCAGGAAGGCCAAGTGGGAGAAAATCGAAACTGAAACACTCGAAACCAACTGGTCTCTGCATATAGGCGACCTCAGTGTTAACAAGAGAATGAAGTTTCTGTGCAAAGAGTTAATCTGTCGAAAGCACGCCCCATATAAACATGCCTATCCTCGAAAGAACTTGATTCCATCAGATGACGGATATTAATGTGTAACAGAGACAAACCAACAAAACAATTAAAAAAAGAACTCTCCCAAAAGATGAGTTGGAATAAAAAAAAACGAAGAAAATAAAGAACATCAACTGGACCTAAAACTATCTTATTAAAAGGGAACTTAGTTAAGAGAACACCGAACAGTGGGAAATAGAAATATATTCCTAAGTTCTTTTTCCACTTTGCTAAACAAAAATCAGCTACTCATAACCAGATTGGATCCCTAATTGATGAAA
>NC_042997.1:44157014-44229514 GCF_006345805.1 Octopus sinensis
TGAGTTGGAATAAAAAAAAACGAAGAAAATAAAGAACATCAAACTGGACCTAAAACTATCTTATTAAAAGGGAACTTAGTTAAGAGAACACCGAACAGTGGGAAATAGAAATATATTCCTAAGTTCTTTTTCCACTTTGCTAAACAAAAATCAGCTACTCATAACCAGATTGGATCCCTAATTGATGAAAATAGATCATATACTAATGTTCCATCACAAAAAGGCACATTCTTGAGTTATCAGTGTAACTGAATTTTCACATTTTCCCAACCTATAGTTAACAAGATAGCATATAAGCCAAACGAATTCTTTAATCCTCAGAACTCAACTGCAGAGGCACCTCTAAAAATTAATGATATTATGGAAGATTATATACTTACTGCTAGTAACCTAGATTCAAACTCAGCATCTGGACCAGATAAGCTCCCAGCCATACTGTAAAAACGTGCAAATACAGACGGATGAACCATCAAAAATACTATTTCAAAAGTCGCTCGATGCCAGCATATTCCCAGAACTACTGGAAGATACAATAGTAACACCTATACACAAAGGAGAGTAGCAGGGGTGAAGCTAAAAATTACAGACTTCTTTGTCTCATATCCCACACATCTAAAATTATCAAACGCACTGTCCGAAAAAAAAACAATTACATATCAATTACAAAAAAATAATTACATATCAATTACAAATACATATCAATTACAAAAACAACTTCTTAGATGACACACAACATGGTTTTTGAACTGGACGAAGCTGCCTGTTACAACTATTACAGCATCATAGCACTATTTTCAGTAATCTCTTGAGAGGAAAAAACACCGACTGTATATGTCTTGATTTTGCTACGCGTTTGACAAGATTGTCCATGGAATTATCTGTGATAAGCAAAGGGATCTTGGTGTCACAGGAAAGCTCGGAGAATGGCTCTGACGTCCTACACTGTAGGAATTAGTCTGTAGTGACGCTATACAGCGGCGCGCGCGCGCACCGTCCATTCCTGTTTCGCGCGTGCGGGTTGGTGCTTTCACCACCGGAAGTAGGACCATTTGCCGACGTGGCAGTTTAGCCGCGAGGCAGGGGATCGTAGAACGTTTAACCACTAGCAGCAGTCAGCAGCGACTTGAGACATGGCTATCGAAGGTACAACACGTATATTCTCTCTGTCCGAATTTGATTCTAGCAGCAGTCAGCCTTTTCATAGAAGAAGACGCATGTTATCTTCGTCTCTCCCTGACATTTGTTGCAGACTACATCATCTTCCTTTCTCCGGACGCCATCTTTGACAAGTGTCGTTTTGCATTTGAACACCTTCTTATTTTACAGCGATAAGGTTCAGCTGAGATACATCTATACCAAAGGGATGCCAGATACACCAATTATCTGTTACCACATAAGAGAATAAAGTAGATATATATTATTTACGTTTGCGTCTTGTTGTTTCTGACTGGTAGAGATCTGGATTATTAAAGCAACGGAAAGTGATTGCTTCTTGTACCCCGAAAGTACGAGAGAATATATTTCACTAGTTCGTTTCACTGGTGACCCCGACGTGATTCTGGTCTAAAACCAGAGATCACTTAACAACAAAGAAATCCAGTTTTTCTGCGAAGTCGGAACACGATTAACTCTACGCATTCATCTTTCGACGATTTGTTTCCGTCCTCTCGGACCGTTATAGAAGGAGCCCTTTTCTTATTCTTCAACAATGATGACGGACGCCATCATATCATCGATGCCTTTTCTCTACCGTCGTCATCGTCGTCTTAGAACTTCACGTCGTCGTTATCTTCGTCGCCATCAACACTAAGAACAATGTTGTCTCAAGTCCACTACAGTCGCCTTCCTCCACCACCGTCGCCTTTCAACACCGTCGACCTCCACAAGATGTACATAGCAACTCGCGGAAGTTTAGCCCACTTGCTGTTCGTGCATAGCGCGCCAAGGAATTAACAGCCCAGCACTATCTGCGAGATTCTTCTGTTCCAGTTAACATGTCACAGCATTGAAGCCACAACCGCTACACGATATGTGTTCAACCGGCATCTGCATTTGTGATTTCAACATTCTGTTACAGAACGAACTGCTATTGTGCATCAGGCTATTAGAGACTGGTAAATTAACTCCATTGTCTGAAATAGCCCTGAGAGACATTTTTCCTATGCGCTGTATTTTTATTTTTGCTCGCATTCACCTTGTTGTATTTTTGTCGCACACACGTACACACACATAAATGCTATCTCTCTCACATACATACGTCACACATGCCTTTCTCGCTTGTTTTTTCCATGCTAAATTTGCTTTTTGTGGACACACCTCATTTCTATAGACCCTAGGGGTCACGTATACATAGAGAGGGTTGTTTGTCCATTATAACGCGCCAGCATGTCATACTATTGTTCCTGTACGAACGAGGCATTCAATCGCTCAACCACTGGCATATTCATTGCTGTTTTTCGGTCTGGCAATCCCTATTGCATTTCATGCGCCTTTGCTTCGCATGTGTATTGCCTTGTTTTTGCAACACGTTTGCGTTAGCTTAATTCTTTTCCCGACTCATAGAATGTCGGATGTTCACATGCGTTGCGCCTATGTATAGGCGTAATTTTTTCCCTGTTAGACCCCTGTTGGTCACGTAATTAACAGAGAGACTTATCTGTGTCGCGCATCACACCAGCATGCTTGCACTGTCGCCTTTTGTGTTACTAGCGATCTATCTGTCGATTCCATTTCCTCTCCTGCAGCAATTGATTTAACTGCTATTTCGCAGGATCAACCACCTTTAGAGAAGTTGGATTTTAATTTCGCCTAGGTTCATTAACTGTGAGTTTGCTTTCCTTCCGCTCCCTTCAGCGGAAGGCTCTATACTTTGTGACGTATCCACCTTCACGAATGCACTTTTGATTTTTGCTCATTTTGAGTATTTTTTCCTTTTGGTGAATTTCTTATGTATATTGTAAATTCTGCCATTTTTATTATATTGTGTGCTATTTGGTTATCTGGTATCCACCTTGAGTTTTATAGTCACTACAAGGGATTTTGTGTCGTGCTTCGCACTGGGGTGGAGCTCTGTAGTGACGCTATACAGCGGCGCGCGCGCGCACCGTCCATTCCTGTTTCGCGCGTGCGAGTTGGTGCTTTCACCACCGGAAGTAGGACCATTTGCCTACGTGGCAGTTTAGCCGCGAGGCAGGGGATCGTAGAACGTTTGACCACTAGCAGCAGTCAGCAGCGACTTGAGACATGGCTATCGAAGGTACAACACGTATATTCTCTCTGTCCGAATTTGATTCTAGCAGCAGTCAGCCTTTTCATAGAAGAAGACGCATGTTATCTTCGTCTTACAAGTCTGTTGTTGCAAATGGTTTTCTCTCTGGTAAGTCATCTGTAATAAGTGATATAGCCCAGGGAATAGTACTACGACCATTATTATTTATCATCACCCTCTCAGGTATAAGATCACAATTGCATTCGGTCAACTTAACGAGTTACGCTATCCAAACTCCAGAAGATACCGTATCACTCTAAAATGAGTTAACCCTCATTTATCAATGGGCAGATTTAGGACATCAAAACTTCAGGTTCTTCTTTATGGAGGGAATACACACACATCCCAATATTTGACACCAGATAACAATGATTCAGAGTGCTAATGAGATACAGGACTTAGGAGCGATCATGCCAAATGATGCATCTTTTATTAGTCACATCACCAAACTGACTTCTAAAGGCAAACATCTCGTAGGATGGATCCTGCAAACTTTTCTGACAAGAGAATCGATATTTTGGCTAACTCTACGGAAAAACCCTAGTTGAGCAGATTAGATTACAGCTTGATATGTTGGTCTTCAAACGCATCCGGCCTCATATAAGAAATCGAAGGGTTACAAAGAACATTTACCAGTAAAATATCTTCGGTTAATTACTAAGTCTTAATTACTAAGAACATTTGAAAGGGCTGCGTCTCTACTTTTTTGAGTCCCGAAGAGAGTGATATTCTGCCACATACATATGGAAAATCCTGGAGGTGCGTGTTCCAAACTTCGGTATTGGAGATAATTTTAACGCATGGTCTGTTAGTTACTAGTTCATCGAAGAATTAAGGAACATCTTTAGAGAAAGATAACAGCAGTTAGCAGTCCCACTGTTGAAAGATCAAGGAATATCCTTAGTAAAAGTTGATAGAAGTTGCTGGTTCCATCTTCGAAGAGAAAGTTACACATAACACAGGTAAGAACTTTCGACGGATTCGGTGCACAAGTAAGTCAGTGGTTTAAACCACAAGTTAATTTCGTTTCTGATACCATACAAAATTAAATCCTAGAGTCATATGCTCATAACACCCTGCCTAACATCAGAAAAAGACAGACTGAAGATACTATGTTTATTGGTGTTATTTGTGATTGCTCTGGAATAGAACAAGAATCAATTATTGTCCGTTATGTTTCAAAAAAACAGGATGTCCACGAAATTTGTCTTGGTTCTCAAAAACCCCAAACCCCACACTACCCCGGACTGCTCTTCGGAGACACTGACTAAGATCATTTTAGATGCTTTTCATCACCTAAATATTTCACTAGGCTCAAATACCGGGATCGATAAAATAAGTATCAGTTGAGCACTGAGGTCGATTTAATTGACTCAATCTCTCTCCCGCCGAACTTGCTGTCCTTGTACCAAAATTTGAAGCCATTATTATTATTGCTATTGAAGGCAACGAGGTGGTAGAATCGTTTGCACGCCAGGCAAAATACTTAGCGGCATTTCGTCCGTCTTTACGTTCTGAGTTCAAATTCTGCCGTGGTCGACTTTACCTTTCTTCCTTTCGGGATCGATAAAGTAAGTACCAGTTACACACTGGGGTCGATGTAATCGACTAGCCCCTCTTCTCAAATTTCAGGCCTTGTGCCTATAGTGGAACGGATTATTATTATTCTTTTACTTGTTTCAGTCATTTGACTGCAGCCATGCTGGAGCACCTCCTTAAGGAGTTTTAGTCGAAGAAATCGACCTCAGGACGTATTCTTTGTAAGTCTATCGGTTATCTTTGCCGAACCGCTAAGTTATGAGTACATAAATACACCGGTATCGGTTGCCAAGCTATGGCATGGGTACAAACACGCACGCACGCGCGCACACACACACACACACACACACCACGCACACACACACACACACACACACACACACACACACACACACACACACACACCACACACACACATTGTACGACTCACAAGGCTTTGGTCGGGCCGAGGCTATAGTAGAAGATATTTACACAAGGTGTCACGCAGTGGGACTGAACCTGGAACCATGTGGTTGGGAAGCAAGCTTCTTACCACACAACCAAGTATCTGTGTTTGTTTTGACATTAAGATTGAAAAAAAAGGCAACATTGTTTGTAAAAGATTTTGTGCCTGGGTTTGCACCCGCTGATCAAATTTCGTTCCAGGGCCACTGATCGTGTGCAATTAGCATTTGACCCTTTTTTAGAGATATTCTCTTTAATATTTCTTCACAGTAAATGTCCCACTGTTTCCTTTATGACTTATTTCGTAACATATTCCTGAATATTTAGAATTTTTTGAAATATTTCAAAAGTGAGAAATCTTTGCCTTCGTGACCGTTTCAGCGAATCACTCTTCCATGTGGTCACATTATTGGCTGGAAATAGTAGCTAAATTTTCCTCATAACACAAACTGTTATCTTAAAAGTGGGACAAAACATTCAGTAACGTGATTCTAGATATACTGACCCTGGATGGTCACGACGGGACTGCTTAGCCTGGATATATTGAGCCTGGTTGGTCGGGATAGTCACGATGGGAATGCTCGATGAGTAATGATGTGAAGTTAAACAACAACAACAACAATAACAATAATAATAATAATAATAATAATAATAATAATAATAATATAATATAATAATAATAATAATAATAATAATAGTAATAGCAACAATTACAACAACGTGATTCTCCTTTAAAGTGACTATTCATACATCTTTCAGCAAACTCAACATTTACATTGTTTATCTAATTCCTTCAAGAATGGATGGAAGCACTCCGTCGGTTACGACGACGAGGGTTCCGGTTGATCCGATCAAGGGAACAGCCTGCTCGTGAAATTAACGTGTAAGTGGCTGAGCACTCCACAGACACGTGCACCCTTAACGCAGTTCTCGGGGATATTCAGCGTGACACAGAGAGTGACAAGGCCGGCCCTTTGAAATACAGGTACAACAGAAACAGGAAGTAAGAGTGAGAGAAAGTTGTGGTGAAAAAGTACAGCAGGGATCACCACCATCCCTGCCAGAGCATCGTGGAGCTTTAGGTGTTTTCGCTCAATAAACACTCACAACGCCCGGTCTGGGAATCGAAACCGCGATCCTACGACCGCGAGTCCGCTGCCCTAACCACTGGGCCATTGCGCCTCTACTCCTTCAAGAATAAGACATCTATTAGCAAATAAATAAATAAATAAATAAATAAATAACATACAATTTTTGGGGGGTTTCGTTTCTCAACATTTCGAGTTCAAGTCTTGCCAAGATCGACCGACAATTTCATATTTCCGGTTTGTAGTAAACTCTGTTACGGTGGTTAGTCTTTTGCTCACATCCTTTTGCATCACATGGATTCACCAATTATGCTTTCTCATAAATATCTATAGAGAGAGATATATTTTCTGAAACCCCATATCCTGCTTATTTCTATTTTGAGAAACTTCAATTTTAATAGCCTTTCAATTTCCTTCTTGACGATGTTTTGGTGAGAAGGTACCCGATGTTTGTGAGGGCGCGTGGCTTAGTGGTTAGGGCATTCGGCTCATGATCGTAAGGTTGTGAGTTCGATTCCCGGCGACGTGTTGTGTCCTTGAGCAAGACACTTTATTTCACGTTGCTCCAGTCCACTCAGCTGGCAAAAATGAGTTGTACTTGTATTTCAAAGGGTCAGCCTTGTCACTCTCTGTGTCACGCTGATTATCCCCGAGAACTACGTTAAGGGTACACGTGTCTGTGGAATGCTCAGCCATTTGCACGTTAATTTCACGAGCAAGCTGTTCCGTTGATCGGATCAGCTGGGACCCTCGTCGTCGTAACCGGCGGAGTCTTTTTTTTTAACCCGATGTTTACAAGAGTGAATAGGTTTCCCTTTTTTGGCTTTATTAGGATAACTTGGCAATTCGTTTCGATTTCTTAGTCAAAACTGGCTGGGAAACAAGCGCACTGACTAAATAATTTCTTTTTTTTTTCCTATTAAGTGTGTAGGGTGAAGAAGCAGTGGAAACGTTTTTTGAACATCACCCTGAAAAACTTCATCGTCAACCGAACGAGCGTAGAAACATTTCTTTTCTTTTTTTTTGGATTTGAACTAATTTGAAGCATTACTTTTCCATTATTGGATCAACTGATTTGATAGATATTGGATTGGAAGCATTCCGTCGGTTACGACGACAAGGGTTCCGATCAACAGAACAGCCTGCTCGTGAAATTAACGTGCAAGTGGCTGAGCACTCCACAGACACGTGTACCCATAACGTAGTTCTCATGGAGATTCAGCGTGACACAGAGTGTGACAAGGCTGGCCCTTTGAAATACAGGTACTACTCATTTTTGCCAGCTGAGTGGACTGGGGCAACGTGAAATAAAGTGTCTTGTTCAAGGACACAACGCATCGCCGGGAATCGAACTCACGACCTTACAATCGTCAGTCGAATGTCCTAACCACTAAGTCAGTGTAGGGTGAGGAAGCAGTGAAAACGTTTTTTGAACATCACCCTGAAAAACTTCATCGTCAACCGAACGAGCGTAGAAACACTTCTTTTTTTTTTGGATTTGAACTAATTTGAAGCATTACTTTTCCATTATTGGATCAACTGATTTGATAGATATACAGATATAGTAATAATAATAATAATTATTATTATTATATCGGAGTTTTGAGGCGGCGAGCTGGTAGAATCTTTAGCAAGCCATGCAAAAAGTTTAGCGGCATTTCATACGTCTTAACGTGTTGAGTTCAAATTCCGCCGAGGTCGACTTTATCTTCAAGCGTCGATGAAATAAATACCAGATGAACTCTGGGGTTGATGTAATCGACTTACCCCTCCCCTAAAATTGCTGGCCTTGTGCCAAAATTTGAAACCATCATTATATCGGTGTTTAAGGCAGCGAGCTGGCAGAATCGTTAGCACGCTAGACAGAATGCCCAACAGCATTTCGTTTGTCTTTACGTTTTGAATTCAAATTCTGCCACGGTCGAAAGACTGAAAAAAATCGACCTTGTTTGAAAAGAACTTTTGTACATGGATTTACACCTGCTTAGCTAATTTCGTTCCTGCACTCATGTTTGTCAATTTAGAGTCTTGCACCCCAATCAATTTTACATGTCAAATTAGGTACATGCTTATGCTATATATGCACAGGTTTTATGTCGGCATATTGTCTAATGGATAACGAAAGCCTTTCGCTCCATTAAGCTTGTGGGGAATATTTTATTTTCGCCAGACTTCGACGACCAGTTTTCTATTCTTAGTCAGTGCTTTTGAACCACTATTGGCTTTCATATAGGTTCACTTCCTCTATATTCTTAAGTTTCTAAATGCTGTCCGAGGAGAAGTTTTCCATTTATTTAGAATATGTTGCAATTTCACTTTGATTTGCTTTTTTAACATTTTATTCTAAACATTAAATCTAAACATTTTCCCTCGTTATTCATAGTTTCTTGTTGATACTTTATTGCATAAAGTACGAGGTGGTATCAAAGTCACCGGACTTAGTTATGTTTAATAAAAACATAACTTATTTACCTCAGTTTTAACATAATCTCCTTCGAAATAGTCCCTTTGCGCAGCAATGCATCGCTCCCAGCGTTTCTTATTTATTTATTGCCCACAAGAAGCCAAACACAGAGGGGACAAACAAGGACAGACAAATGGATTAAGTCGATTACATCGACCCCAGTGCGTAACTGGTACTTAATTTATCGACCCCGAAAGGATGAAAGGCAAAGTCGGACTCGGCGGAATTTGAACTCAGAACGTAACAGCAGACGAAATGCCGCTAAGCATTTCGCCCGACGTGCTAACGATTCTGCCAGCTCGCTGCCTTTGCTCCCAGCGTTTCTGTCACTTTTGGAATCCAGCCTGGAAGTAGTCGTTTTTCCGTAAGCGAGTCGAGGACCTTCTGCGATTCGCGCTTGATCTCGACAACGATGTTAAAACGGCAACCTTTGAGCTGCATTTTCATCTTGAGGAAGAGACAGAAGTCCGTAGGTGCTAAATCTGGTGATCAGGGCGGGTACGGAAGCGCTACCATGTTGTTTTTGGAGAGAAACTCATGCGTGAGGAGAGCTCGGTGATAGGGTGCATTGTCGTCGTGAAGAACCCCGATGTTAAGATTGCCCACACGGACCCATACGACAGACCAACAATATTAGCAATGTCATTGATTGTCCTCCGACGATCTTCATGCACAAGCCGATGAATTTTGTCCATATTTCTTGGTATGACGCTCGTGGCAGGTCTTCCAGATCGCTCAACGTCTTCTAGGAACGTTCTTCCGCTTTTGAAGCACCCGTGCCACCCGAAATATTGTATACGACCCATTGCCTCGTCGCCGTAAGCTTGTTAAAGCATGCTCATTATTACACACATGTGAGTGAGAACACTTTGAGATATTTTTGGTATCTAACATATGTCAGATACTGCGAGCGCTGCTTCTGATTGGTCAATCCATGGTGATGACCAGAGGTCACGGTGACAGCGCTGCTTCTGATTGGTCAATCCATGGTGATGACCCGAGGTCACGGTGACGGCACTACTTTTGTCATTCATAAGTTACAACTAAACGTGAAGAATTTAGTTATTGGGTTAATAAAATATGGTCGTTTATTCGTGTGTAATAAATAAAATACCAAACTCATTCCTTATGGATACCGTATTTATTACAACGAGTGGCTTGTAAACGTATCTAACGAGCGAAAGCGAGTTAGATGCGTTTACAAGCCACGAGCTTGTACAAGCCACGTTTACAAGCCACGAGCTTCTCATAGGGAACTCGTTTGGTATTCTCTCTTTGTCTCTGCAGCAGACTTCCCGAGTTTAACGCAAAATGTCACGTTAGCTCTTTGTTCCAGCTTCTTGTCCATCACAAAAAATGGCAGACTACAGCATACACGTGATCACAAAATCACAAATTTCACAACTTGCGAAATAAACACAGGGATTTCACTCGGCACACTGTCTCATGAAGGTCACTGCTAGCTTTCACTGTACACGCAACCATGTGCTGTCACCTGTTAGCGCGCTACAGAACCTTGTTCGGGAACGTTTTGATGCCACCTCGTGTAAAGTTTGTGAAGATGAGTGACCCAGTAGTTAGATGCCTGGTTCACTGTGATATGGTCGAGAGTTCAATTTTCAGAGCGGTCAGCACGTTGTGTTCTTGAGCAAAGCATTTTATTTCGCGTTGCTGTAGTCTTTCTGCTGGAAATGAGTAACCTCTGGGTGCTCGTGCAGTTCTTATTTTTTCTGTTCAGCTGTCACATCCTATGTGCCACTGTGCCAAGAGTGAGTGGACGAAAGGAGTGTCTGCCCGCAATTAGCCATACTTTCTCATCAGTGACTGTGGCTGTGTTCTAATAAAAAGTTGTTTGGGTTTTTTTTTTTTACATTTTTTCTCTTTTTTGTGTCTGAGTTTCTATGCACAAATCTTTCTCCTGTTGCTTGCTTCTAATAATTATTCCGAACCTGCAGGGATTACTTTGATCCAGCTATTTGGTAGGAAACCTAACACACTTCCACAAAAGTTCATCGCATCAACCATAACAAGTAAGCTAGAGTTGATTTGATTGGTCGAGCCATATTCGCGCAGGCGTTGATACTTTTCGTTGTCGATGGATTTTCTCCACATTTTCGGGTACAGTAAATCGTTGGCCTTAGCTAGAAAAATTGTAAGTGATTATTCAAAATGCAGCAGGAATTTCACTACAAGTTGAACAAGGACTATATTTAGAGTAGCGTTTCCCAACCCAGGTTCCGCGAAAGGTTACCAGGAATTCTGCGAAATATCGTGGTAAATGGGTTAATTATTTGCATGTGTGACGCAATTTCGTAGTGCAATTTAGGTTCGTAATTTATTCTACATGCAGAGAACACATCCTTAGGTTGGGAAACACCGGGATTTGTAGGTTTCTGAAGAGGACCTGCGGAGTAAATGAGCTCCCAATAGGGAATTGTAGAAAGAACTAGTTTTAAGCAAGGTCTTCATTAAGACAAATTTTTAAAAACTTACTTTTTAGTGCCTAATTGATTTAGCAGTGCCAAACCTCTCAAAGGCAATTTAATGATTTCTTTAAGCCTTTTGAGATATTTTAATTTCTTACCTTCTTCGAGGTTTACAAGGCATTAGAAAGCCACGTCAGTGATACTCTCTGAATAGAAAATTTGGTTTGATTCTTTTAGTAAAGCTTAATGAACATAAAAAAGAATATTACTTATTTAAAACAGAACGAATTGAAATTACAAAGAGAAATAATACTTTCTATTAAAGATACACGGTCAGATATCGGAGGAGGCGGATTAATCGATTAAATCGATCCAGTGTTTGACAGGTAATCGATTTCGTTGCTGAAAGGCTGACAAAGTAAACCTAAGCAGGATTTGAACTCAGAATGTAAAGAACCGGTAGTTCACTTCTTATACCATTTTCCACGAGAGCAGAACTAAGGAAACGAGTACCATTTGCCCCCCTTGCCTGGGTTCTTTCTTCTTTTATCCTGCTTTGCTTTTCTTTTTCTTTTTATATAAAATTGTTTGCCATACTTTTTTTTGTCTGGGAGAGGGCGGTTTCGCAGCATATGTACAACAGACGATATGATTCAATGCTTATCCGAGGTTGACTTTGCCTTTCATTCGTTCTGGGTCGATAAAATAAAGTACCGTTCAAGTACTGCAGTCGATATAATCGATTTGCCACTCCCCTCAAAATTGTTGGCTTTATCCCAAAATTAGAAAGAATTATTATTGAAAAGGTAATTCGAAACGGTATCAGAACCGACGGGTTTGCAGCAAAAATTACCCTCGACCATTTTTTCAATGCAAAACACGAAGGCTGCGTTGTCAGAGCTAGAGCTTGTTTGTTCAAACAAGAAGGGACAAAAGTCCTTCGATGGGCTCGAGTGGTAGAGGCACGACGTAGGAACAAATTCGCAATTCAGTATTCGAGAGATCAGAGGGAGACATAATTCGCGGTTTCAAGGGGATATGTGAGACTTTCCAGCAGCACTTTGCTTAACTCTTCCGAGTAGGCGATAGTTCACATAGAATTATGGACCTTAGTACTGACAGTGACAGCCTGCAGCAACTCTTGGCAGAAAAGGTCAATAACAGCAACTGAAATACAGGAAGTATTGAGATGTTGCACAATGGACAAATCGCCCGGTTTGGTTGGCCTGTCCTTTGAGTTTTATGGCAGAAAGAAACGGAAGAATTTCCAGTTTTATGCACCAGTGTGTTTTAACATTTTTTGAAAAAGAATACCACCAAAGAGGATATTATAGATATTTTCTGGTTCATAACTCTTCTAACTGAAGAGTTTTAAATTTTAGCCAAGGTGTTAGAAAAGTGATTGACACTTGTCTTTGATGGTTTAGTCGAAGAAGCTTAAACATGTTCGATCCCCGGTAGATCCATCAACCACTACCTCTACCTCGTGCAGTCCATCATACAGGAAATGGGTAACATACCTGGTGTTGGTGGGGGCCCATATCAACTTAAATCAATCGAAAGCCTTGATAGCAATCCTAAAAGCAACTGGTTTCGGACCTATTTTCAGTGGCTGGATCGCAGCAATGCATAGTGGTACATATTTGGTGATCAAAGTAAATAACTACTCGGATTTATTTCATATCGCGCGCGCGATCCGCCAAGATTGTCTTCTTCCGTATAAGTTCTGGAGTTCGAGCCACTGTTGCAGAAACTAAAACTCTTGAGAGGCATCCTCTGCAAACTACCAGGCAGGAATACGGGAGAGCTGTATTGGCGTATGCGGATGACGTCACTTAAATCTTGTGAGACACTACGGAAGTTCAGGTAGTTGATTTCATTCTAAAGGAACATGATGTGATGGCAGGAATGAAGATAATTCCGAAGAAGTCAGTGGCCTTGCAACTCGGTACCTAGAGAGGCAAGTCCATGTCAAAGGACAGCATAGTAAGTCGCTGGATAAACATATATGTGAAATTGCTCGGGGTCTGGTTTGGTCCGAACTTCCAGATGGACAGGAATTGGGACGAGGTTACAAGCAGGTTGACCAGCATCATTCAAAAATGAGTCGAGAAGATACTATCCCTGACAAGTAGGGCAGAAGTGGTGACTTCCTCAGTTCTAAGGAACCACCTGACCATTGTGCCTTGCCCCAATCCACGTTTGTCAAAACTGGAACGTTTACCTTTCCGCTCCCCGTGGAAAGGACGCGTTCCATTGGTCAGGCAGCCCATCTGTTGCCAGCGCCCTCTAGAAAGTGGGATTGGCAGACACATGCTGAGGCTACGCTACTTACGCCACTTACAGATTTTCTTGGACGGTGAAATGGTGAGGCTTCTGTTTGTAAGATACGCCTTTCTGTAGCACATCTCTTTGACGGAATTGCGGCCCTTGGTCGTGAAAAGATCAACACTAGGTGCTTGGAACGTTGTCAGGCGTCACCGTCCTCTACTAGTCAGGAAATGCGGTCGGTTGACTTTCATGCCGGAAACTACGATGGATAACTTTCAGAAATCCTTGGTTTGGCAGTGCTACTTAGGAGTACTGCTGGTTCGAAATAAATTCTACGGACTCGGAAGTCCACCGAGTGAGACTGCCCGAAATGGGGCAAAACTATACTGCACACAGTCGTGTAGTGTCCTATCATTGCTGGCTTGTGGAGCTATGTTGAGCAGCTGTTGTCACATGTAAGACGATCCAAAAAGCTATGATGGATGAAACCGGCCGCAGACCACCAAACAGTCACCATGACTTTCCTTTGGTGCAACTTTGGCTTCGGGAAGTGCCGTGGGGCTTCGTCGGCGTCCGACCACTGAGCTGAGTTTCGCCGGTTGTCGTAAAGAATCCACTTTTCATCGCAAGTTTCAATCCGGTCGAGAAACGAGTCGTTGCTGCATAACAGAAGGGCAGACGACACTTAAAAACGGGCGTTTTTTTTTTTGGGGGGGGGGGTTGTCCTTCAATTCGTGTGGCGCCCATTGCTCAAATATTTTTGTTTTTCTAATATCTTTCAAGTGGTCGGAAATTGTCGTATACGTTACGTCTAATTCAGAAGCAATATCTCGAACAGCTGTGCATGGATTGGCTTCCACTAAGGCTCTTAGTTGATTGTTGTCAACATCCGATGACCGACCACTACGCTTATCATCTTCAAGACTCTCGTCATCTCTACGAATTTTCTTGAACCACCATTGTGCTGTACGTTCATTAATGGTTCCTGGGCCAAATGCATCATTGATATCGCGAGCTGTTTCAGCAGCTTTTCGGCCTAGCATGAACTGGAATAAGAAAATTGTGCGAATTTGCTTTTTGTCTATGTTGTATTCAACGTTCCGGAAAAAATGGCCTAATTATTCAAAAAGAAAAAGAGTAACACGATTAGAAAGAGCAAAAAACGGGCTTTAAAATGATTTATAAAGTCAAAGTAATTTCATGAAAAATAATTTGAAAATACATAATTTAAAACCAAAATTAAAAACTTTCTTGACAACCTAATATCACTGTTTTCTAGTTTCTTTTTTATTTTTTTCAATTTCCATGTCTGTTAACCACGCATTTGTTCTTATTGCTCACTTATCTCAAAGAGTCCTATTCCTATTTCATGCGTTTCGGAATCCTCTTTTACTGGGTTCACTTCTGACCCAGTATTCAATTGCAGTTCGATTTGTCTCCTTGTCTCACCTTTTTCTCTTTGTCTCTGCCTCTGTCTTTGAGTATAAGCAGTCTCCGGATGACAACCGGGCCTACGCTGTTCTGCCACAGAGCATCTGCTGGGCGAAAGACCTTCACTGTTGATTCCAGCCTCATTCACACAACTACTCTTTATCTGGATCTGTCCTCCTTGGCATCTCTCAACAGCTGACCGTGCATCTTCTTATTTTGAACAGGTGTTTTTCCTCTTCGTTTCTCTCTTAACTTTGTATTTCATCTTACTCTAACTGCTTTGTAATAAACCCGCCTTTCTTACTTATTCTATTAATGCTTCCTTTGTAATCTTTATATACCAAGCAATATTGTCGTCCTCTGACTGAATATAGTTCTCACAACTTACCAGTCTCCGACCTCCTTTCCTTCTATTAATGTGTAACCTGTCAACAACACTTTTCAGGTGGAACACACCGTGTATTGTCAGTAGTTTCTTCCTTTTCTTCCCCAATGATTTCAGTTCCAACGATCGCCAATCTATCACTCGTACTCCGTATCTCAAGCGAACGAATACTCATGTTTTAATTGCTCGGAAGTTTAGTCTTCATAAACAGTTCCATCAGTTCAACTACTTCTAATTTGCTAGGACAAACTTGTATCTTTCCTCGTCTGTTCTCTTCATTACCTCTCCCTGTTGGCAATTTCACACCACCCACATGGTGAATCAACACACCACACTTTCTCAGCCCAAATTCAATTCGTGATATTCGCGCTAAATCAACACACTGTCTGATTCAGTTACTTTCTGTTTCTCTCATAAAGCTTGATGTGGTCTGTAAAAGGTAGGAGCTTGATCTTATCTGTCTTTTCCCTTCAACTCACGCTCAGTTTTCGTGTTTCTCAAAACCAAAGACAACATAATCAAAACGAAATGCAACGGTGACAAGCTGTATCTTTGGAAGATGTGAATTCAGTGGTCCATCCATTCATGCTTTCTCTGAACAGGTTTAGAATATTATGTGCAATTCTGAATATTTCCCAGCAAACCATTATCTACATTTGAGGAACTATATCGTGTGCTTTCCGGTAGTCTATCGATGCCATCCCTAAGTTTGTTTCGCACTTTTTACAGTCTCTCAGCACTGGCTCACTTATCAACAGCTGATCTTTGATTCCCCTGCGTCCATGTTTGCATCCTTCTGCTCTTCTGGTAAGATGCTATTCTGATACATGAACTCGTGCCTTGCATCTGCCAGTATTCCGGTTAACGCATCATGTTCAGGCTGAATATTGGCCTGAAGTCTTCTTGGTAATTCTTTCTAGCATACATTGTTCTGCCTCTAATCAATCTGCCTAGGATTTTCATGTACTCTTCAAGTTATAATCGGAGGCGCAATGGCCCAGTGGTTAGGGCAGCGGACTCGCGGTCGTAGGATCGCAGTTTCGATTCCCAGACCGAGCGTTGTGAGTGTTTATTGAGCGAAAACACCTAAAAGCTCCACGAGGCTCCGGCAGGGGATGGTGGTGATCCCTGCTGTACTCTTTCACCACAACTTTCTCTCACTCTTACTTCCTGTTTCTGTTGTACCTGTATTTCAAAGGGCCGGCCTTGTCACTCTCTGTGTCACGCTGAATATCCCCGAGAACTACGTTAAGGGTGCACGTGTCTGTGGAGTGCTCAGCCACTTACACGTTAATTTCACAAGCAGGCTGTTCCGTTGATCGGATCAACCGGAACCCTCGTCGTCGTCGCAACCGACGGAGTGCTTCCAAGTTATAATCATAATTGTTCCGCATTACTTTCGTGACATTCAGTTAATTTCTTCACCTTATAGCCTTGAGCTCCATCTGGGCCTTCCGCTTTCCAGTTGCTGCTCTTTCTACTCACACTGAATATCCTCTTCGTTTGTCATAATAGCTTCTTGCAGCGGATTTCTATTGGTTCTTTCATTTCGCGTAGCCACCCTACGTTGCTGTTGTGTGTTTTACCCTTTTCCCTCATAACCTACTCCAAAATCTTTGACTTTGCTTTGTAATTTGTAGCGCATGTATCTTGGTTTATTTATTTCCTGTTGAAATCTTTCTATTTTGAAGAATCTGCTTTGCCAGGACTGCTTGATTTTCACGTTGAATGATTTTTGCTCTCTTGGCTTGCTCACTCTATTTTAAGTTTCTCCATTACTGACGGTAATCCATTGAAATCAGTTTCGTAATTTTGTTTTAACTCTTTCTGCAGTTTTACATTTTTTGCATTTCCAAGGATCCTCCTCTTTCACCATGGTTCATAGTCCATCTTTCTATTCTGTCCACTCCTTTTGCTTAACAGACACGTCACTTTAAATCCCGTATTTCCTACACCACCGCAACATTTGCTGACTACATCAGTCTATTAGTTTCGATGATATTGTTTGCGTGTATACACATGCTTTAAGAGCCTGTTTGTTACATCCTTTCTTTTATCTGGTACTGTCTAGTACTGACAGATAACTCTGCATCCATTTTACATCTCCAAAGATTCTACTCTTCTAACCATGGTTCATTGTCTATCTGTTCTGTCCACTGCCATTGCTTAGTAAACACATCACTTCAAGTCCTACATTTTCTCCCCCCCCCCATACTTGCTTTCATAAGCCTATGCGTTTTGGTGATATTGTTTGTGTATATACTTTAAGGACCTGTTAGATTTTCCTGTTTGCAACATCAGTTTCCATTGGTTCACTTTGTTAATGTCGCATATCAGTCCAAAATGCTCCGACTTCATTATCTTCACGACCCCATCTACAATTCTTTTTGCTTCATTTGCGATGGCTGAGCTAGTTACCGTTGATATATCGGGCTGATTGATTTGTACCTCTTCAGCAATTTGAAGAACTATAGTAGTCTCACCTATCTCTTCTTTATTAGCAGTGTAATGGTTTTCTGCATTGCCGCCGTCTTCTGACAGTTTCTCTGAATTATTTCGAGTCCTATAACTGTTAGCCAGACTTTCTTTCTTGATGCTACTAGTCCCGATGCATCCTTTTTCAACGTTCTTTTATTGGTACTCAATTTTCATCGGTGGGTTGACTAATAATAATAATAATAATATAATAATAATAATAATAATAATAATAATAATAATAAAGCTCTGAGAACTAATTACACCACGTTCCAAATAGATAAGAGTAGAGAATCGCCCTTTTGTAGGACGTGCAGCAGCAGAAATGAAATAATTTCGCATATTGTGAATGAGTGTAGCAACTGGCCCAAAAGCACTACAGAAGGAGGCACGATAACGTGGCTAAGTTCGTCCACTGGAGGCTATGTGAAAAGTACGGCCTGAACAGAGCACGGAAATGGTACGAACATGAAATAGAAGGAGTCACCGAGAACAAGGAACATAAGATACTATGGGATTTTACAATCCAATGTGACTCCCTAATCAAGACTCGGAGACCAGAAATTGTTGTGGTAGATGAAGGATAAGAAGAAACCAAGATCATAGATATTGCAATACCTGGAGATGCAGGCATAAGTGACAAAGAACTCGAAAAGACTGAAAAGTAAAGACTACTAAAAGACGAAATTGCAAGAATGTGGACCATGAGGAGAGTGTCTGTCATTCCAGTGGTTGTAGGGGCACTCGGAGCAACCAAGTTCGAGAAATGTCAAGGAAATCGGAATTGACATGAGAGCAGAGCAAGCCCCCAAAACTGCTCTGCTGGGGATAGCTAGGATTTTGAGATTAGTACTTGGTTGTTGAATGTCTTCAACGATAATTAACAACCAAAGCTTATAATGCACGGAAAGAGACCCTGTGAGATCTCTGACAACAGGCTGCTGTCCGCTCCCACAGAATCTACCAGAACAAACAAGACCGAACGTTCTCAGAAGTAAAGTGATAATAATAATATTATTGTTGTTGTTTTTTATCATCATCATCATCATCATCATCATCATCATATACACACAACAGATTAAACTGTTGGAAAAAAAAAATCCTAACATCGGGCCACAAGTAACCTTAGATGCCGAGAACCCTCCTAAGTATCCTAGCTGTCCCCAAATAACACTGTTTTCTGGAGCTGCACTAACCTGGGTTTTATGCCTATTTCCTCTATCCATCAATTTAGGGATGCTTTCCATTGCACATATAACTACAGGGATACATTTTACCCGCACTTTCCATAGTCTCTGTAATACAATGGCGAGGTCCTGGTACTTTGCTATTATTATTATTATTATTATTATTATTATTATTGAGTGAGAGAGCAGTGCATGCCATCAAAGTGACACTGGGGTAAAATATGCGAAGCCCAGTATACCCATTATGACTACCCGTCTGATAAGGGTACACCAGGCACATGCATCACAACTATATGTGCGCGACATGGTGATATCATAAAAAGATAAACAGCACATGACCTTGCAGGTGGGGCCCAGTTAGAATTTTCTTCTGGTTGAGTAGCCCATCCCACTCAAAAGGTCCCTGAATAAGGGTTGTTTAAGGATGTTGAAAGAACCACCCATGTTTCCAGAGGTGAATTATTCAAACCCTAAAGAATTCCTCTCAACACAAGGGTATGATGCTCCCCCACTACTTCTGCTCGTGATCAGAGATGCACATATCATCAGCCACCAAGGGACATGCTCAACTGGTTACGGTCAAACAACTGACAAGCAAATCTGTGGTATTGAGCAGAATATTTGCTGTAGCCCATCTTTTATACCAAGACAAAACAATGTACATGATAACACTTCCAATCGGTTAAGATCAGAAGTCATGAGGGCCACTGCCTGGTACTGCATCAGGGCATTATTATTATTATTTTTTTTTTTCTTCTTTCAAATTTGCTTCCATTTCTTGCCGAGTGTCTTCCCGACTCCTAGGGCAAAGAAACTTATAATATACATTGGTAGGCCATTAAACCAAACTCAGTAGTTCGTTAATTTTTTTTTTTTTTTTTTAAAGTTAAATTAAAATACATGAGCAGCAACAGTTCTCACATCGACAATGCTCTTCTCAATACGTGTGATGTACCAGTTAAGACAATCTTTTGCACTTCTTGCAGGGATAGTAAGCCAGGGATCATTCTCATATAATTTTCGGTTCCCTTCTTGATCATTCCTAGTGCTCCTACGATCACTGGTATTGTAACCGCCTTGAGATGCCACATTATTATTATTATTATTATTATTATTATTATTATTATTATTATTATTATTATTATTATTGGTTTAACTCAGATTCGGTCATATTCCTGGTAGGATTTATGAGGGTAGCGGGTTACTCTATACAGCTCAACGTTTTCTCTTTTCCTCTTGCATGTACTCTTTTATTCTTTTACTCGTTTCAGGCATTTGACTGCGGCTATGCTGGAGCACCACCTTCAGAGGTTTTAGTCGAACAAATTGACTCCAGGGCTTATTTTTTAAAGCCTAATACTCATTCTATCATTTTCTTTGACTGAACCGCTAAGTTACGGGGACGTAAAAACACCAACACCGAATTTCAAGCGGTGATGTGGTGGTGGGTGGGGGGAAACACAGACACAAAGATACACACACATAAATATATACATGTATATACGACGGGCTTCTTTCAGTTTCCGTCAACCAAAACTGCTCACCAGACTTTGGTCAATCCGAGGCTATATTAGAAGACACTTGCTCATGGGGCCACATAGTGGGACCGTGGGAAAGTATGTATGCAAGTAGTATATATGTACATGACATTTTTTAAAGGTTCCTTAAGAGTAAAACTTTTGGGCAACTCCGAATTAGAGATTATGCTTAGCCAAACTAAGCACTCATTGCTGTAGAATGGAAGCACTCCGACGGTTACGACGATGAGGGTTCCGGTTGATCCGAATCAACGGAACTGCCTGCTCGTGAAATTAACGTGTAAGTGGCTGAGCACTCCACAGACACGTGTACCCTTAACGTAGTTCTCGGGGATATTCAGCGTGACACAGAGAGTGACAAGGCCGGCCCTTTGAAATACAGGTACAACAGAAACAGGAAGTAAGAGTGAGAGAAAGTTTGGGTGAAAGAGTACAGCAGGGATCACCACCATCCCCTGCCGGAGCCTCGTGGAGCTTTAGGTGTTTTCGCTCAATAAACACTCACAACGCCCGGTCTGAGAATCGAAACCGCGATCCTATGACCGCGAGTCCGCTGCCCTAACCACTGGGCCATTGCGCCTCCACTGTAGAATATAACATAGCCATATAGCTGCGTTATTTGGTAGTAAATCGTTCTCTCAAGGAACTACCTTAATTGTTCAAAAACGCTTCCATCCAGGAAATAACCTACGTCTGTGGGAAAACTTTCATTTTTGTACTGTTACTGAATCCAATTATAAATTCGTAAATCGTTTTTACAACTAATGACAGTCTACTCCCCACCTCTCTCTCTCTCTCACACACACACACACTTTCTTTCTTTCTTTTTTCTTTCCTTTTTCTCTCGCATTGTCCTCAATACGAACTGCTGTCTGAACGAATGAACGCTACAAGGAACTCTAAACCGCAAAACCACAGAGCTACTGGAAAATTAACACTCTTGAATAAACGATAACAACACCAGTAGTGTAAATGAGAAAGGAACCAGCTCTTTTCAGTTTTCACTAAAAAACTCATTAAGGACTGCTCAGCTCTCCTTTCAGCTGTCGAAGAAATACATAGAAATGTTCAAAAGCAAAAAAAAAAAAAAAAGAAAAAAGAAAAAGGAGAAAACCAAATAAGTTACAATAAAACAAAATAAATAAGTAAAATGCATTGATTACCACGAATTAATAACTTCCGAGTCATTTGTTATATTTTGTTTACATTGCTACAAGAATCTATATATTAGGTTGTCCCAAAAGTTCGTAAACACTTGCGAAAATTGAATTTTTACTCGCCAAGTACTAACAAAAACAACAAAAATTATTCCTCAAAATAAAGACCATTATTTTCCAAGACTTTCTACGAACTTTTGGGACAACCTTATACTTCTTCACTCCAGTAGTTGGAAAGTAACGAAAGCCATCCCTGATGAAGTTTTGGTGAAAGACGTAATAAGCCAGTTGTGTCCTAATCTTAAGCTTTCGAAGGTCATGAAAATTTATCCGGGGATATGAAAAATATATCTTTAAACAAGGGCACTGGGAATGTTAATATATACATGCATCGCATTCTTTCTAGCTTTCTTTCTCTCTCTCCCTCTCATTCTCCCTCTCTCTCACATTCTATCTCAAACACATACACATATACACATACGCACACATACACACACACGCACACATTCATGCATATAAACCTGAAACTCGTTTGCTTGCCAATCTCGTGGTTCCGGGTTCGGTTCCACTGCATGGCACTTTGGGCAAGTGTCTTCCACAATAGCCTTGTAAATAGATTTGGTAAATGGAAAATGATAGAAGCCCATCGTATATGTGTGTGTGTGTGCGTGTGTGTGTGTGAGTGTGTGCGTGTGTGCGCGCGCGGGTTTGTGTCTGTGTTTGTCCTCTATCATTGCTTGATAACCGGTGTTTGGTGTGTTTACGTCCCTGTAACTTAGCGAAAAAAAATCGATAGAAAAAGTTCCAGGCTTTAAAAACAAATAAGTACTGGGGTTGATTTATTCGACAAAAAATTCTTCAAGGCGGTGCCCCAGCATGGCCGCAGTCTAAGAGGAAAATTTGGGGAAACGCCGAATTAGAGATTATGCTAAGATTATGCTAAGCCAAACTAATACCAAGCAACACATATTGCTGTAGAACAGTGGTTCCCAAACTTTTTTCTTAGTGCCCTCACCCCAACTAACCATCACAAAGATAGACCACTTTCTGAAGCAAATTCAAAGTAGCTGTATTTCACAAATAATATTTAACCTTCTGGTCAAGGCGGCGAGCTGGCAGAACCGTTAGCACGCCGGGCGAAATGCTTAGCGGCATTTCGTTTGTCCTTACATACTGAGTTCAAATTCAGCCGAGGTCGACTTTACCTTTCGCCCTTTCGGAGTTGATAAATTAAGTACCAGTTGCGTACTGGGGTCGATCTAATCGACTGGCCCCCACTCTCTATTGTGATCATTCGTCTTTTGGTTTCCTGTAGCTTTGCTCTCTTTTACAAACCCAGTGAACATATATTTCCTATTTCAAAGAAATTCAAACAATAGATATAAGACACAAGTTAAAAAGATTCTCAACAATTCAACTTCTCTGGTTGACATTAAGATGCCCACCCCCAAATAACTCATTTTTGAGCTCCATGACCTTCATTTTTCAGGAGCAAAATCTTTTTAACCGGTTCAATAAGACTGGAATTTTGGAATACGCGCATAAAAATCAGTAGTATGGGATATATGTGGCACGATTACAATTTTTTTTTGGGGGGGGGGGTGTAAAGCGGGAAATAACCCTCATCTGCAATTTTGATGAAATTCGAAACATATATATTCCAGTTCATAAGAGAAAATATAACAGAAAAGTCTAATTCTTCAATTGTATGTAACACGGGCAACGCCGAGTATCTCTGCTAGTTATTCGTATGTTTAACATCGGCGTATTTGGTAGGAAAATATTGAGTGAATTATCAATTCAGATATTTTTTTTTTGAATTTAGTGGCAGAATTAAAGATATCCTTATTTATTTATATTTTTTTCATCATAATATGTAGTAATTTTAAATAAAATATATTTTCTACTCCACCATATTTTTTTAATATATTACATATTTTATAGGTATTGATATATTACAAAATGGCCAGTGATTATTTTCGATTAAAATACTTTCCGATTAATACTATTGGAGATCCATAAGAACATTTCCTGACCGTTGTAAATTTTCTTTACCTAATTATTTTATCTATTTGAATTGTGTTGTTCTTTTTATTGTATTTATCATGTATTTGAATTATTAACGCTTATGCTTCTAAACATAGGTATTTTTTGAATCAGTATTTTTGAAATTTGGTAGTCCTTACATGGAATTTCGTCTGTTTTTTTAAACCATGGCCCTTGAGAGGTTTGTATACATAGATTTATTAATTTTTTAATTTATTTATCAGTTCCACCTCAAAGCTGTAGCCATGCTGGGTCACCACCGTTTTAAGCCTCCTCTTATTTGTGGCATTTGGTAAACAAGGGAGTTTTTGATATCGCTGTCCTGATTTGCACCTCCTGCCACGAGGGAGGTTCATCTGGGACTCTCGACAGGAAGCGATTCAGTTTTGATTTGAAAACTCCTACTTCCACTCTGAGTAGGTCCCTCAGGCTCTTTGGGAAAATATTAAAAAGCTGTAGGCTCCTGAATCCCAGGCTGTTGCAGTAACGAGTCCTGAAGCGCGACGGCATTACTGAGATATTTGGTACCGTGCAATGGCGACCCGTTCTAGCATTTGTGTGGCTTTCAATGCCAAAGTTTGGCACAATACCTTCCAGGATCTTCCATATGTATATTACTGCATATCTCTCCCGTCTTTGCGGGAGTCTTAGCTGTTTCAGCCTTTCCCAGTAGCTGAGCCGTTGCAATAAGACGATCGTTTTTGTGAAGCTTCGCTGTATTGCTTCAAGGTCCGCTGTTAATTTTACACTGTGGAGTGATCATAGTTGGGAGCAGTAGTCCAGGCGGCTGAGGACGAATGTCCTCCAGAGGACCATCATAGTTTCCTTCTCTCTGGTTCTGAAGGTTCTCAGGATCCAGTAAGCCAGCGGTCTGTATTTTGTCGCCATCTTGGTAATGTGCACTTGGAAAGAGGTATCATTACTGATGTCGATACATGATTTAAGTTCTGGGATTGTAATCCACCGTGGGCCAGTGTACCCTGTAAGTTTCACGTTCAGTTTTGGCCGCTGGTAGCGCAGGGTTTGAAATTTTCCAGCATTAAACTGCATAGTATTTTCCTCAGTCCATTTCTAAATTAAGTCCAACTCCTGCTGCAGGCGTGCAACATGGCAAGGATTTTGTATTGTCTGTGAGACTTTCGTATCGTCTGCGTGGCTAGGAAGGGTGGTCATCGGGACAGCTGAGGGCATATCTGAGAGGGTCACTATGAAAAGCAGTGGTCCCAAGACAGTGCCCAGTGGAACACCACTCACTATTTGTGTTTTCTTTGAGGTGGTTCTGTTGTCCACCACTGCCTGACTTCTATTTTCAGTCATGTAACCACTCTCCAAGTTTTCCAACTATGCCAGGATCACGCAGTTTGTGACATATCATACCAAGATCAACATTATTAAAAGCATTTGCAAGGTCAATGTATATTACGTTCACATTTGAGTTGTTGAGTAACTGCCTCAACACCCAGTCATAGTTCTGTAGGAGCTGGGTTAGGCAGCTCCTACCTGGTCGAAAACCATGCTGGGTATCACTCAGCAAGTCGTTTTCTTTAAGGAATGCGATTAGTTTCCCTCTGACTATTCGTTCCATGACTATGCTGATGTGCTAAGTCAGAGAGATAAGCCTACAATTTTTGGCATTTGCCCTTCTACCTCCTTTATGGATTAGGCATATTATTCCCTCTTTTAGTTTGCTCGGCAACTTGCCATTTGTAAGAAAACTCTGGAAGAGAATCTGTAGTGGTTTCGCCAGGGCACGTTTACACGATTTGAAGAGGATAACTGGCAAACCATTAGGGCCAGTAATTAAGTTTGTGTCCATGGCTAGTATTATATCTTCTTCACCAATGTTCACTTGTCTGTGTTCCAACGGGGTGGTAAAGACACTTTTGAACTAGTCATTCAGTTTTTATAATTCGGGTTTTTATAAATTTTTATGATCCTGGTTTTTATGAATTCATTAGTGTATATGAGTTGAAACAAATATTATTAGAGATCCTTAAGAACATCTTATGACCGTTGTAAATTTTCTTTACCTAATTATTTTATCCATTTGAATTTTGTTGTATTTTTTAATGTATTTATTACGTATTTGAATTATTAACGCTCTTGCTTCTAAACACAGGTATTTTTTGAATCTATATTTTTGCAGTTTGGCAGTCCTTACATGGAATTTCGTATGTTTTTTGGGTTTTTTTTATCAAAGAAGCCCGTATACATAGATGGGAATTTGTTATAATTCACCAGTGTATATGAGTCGAAGCAATTTATTGACTTTATATGTGTTTTTTTTTAAATTTGCTATGTTCTGTTATTTTATGTTATATTTTTTAAAGTATACTACTACTATGGCAATCCCTCAAGGTCGAGGATGATGGTCTTCGCGCAAATTTATTGGTGAGTCCGCAGGTGACTGATAAGACCAATTCTTGCTCGAAAAGATCGGTCACAGTGCGGACAATTTCACGCACAGGCGTCTTCGCCACCACTCTTCTTCTTCTTTCCATTTTTTAAAGTATATTGTATAATATTATAATGTAAATAAATTTTTAGTTTGTCAATCGTATTTCTCTATTTCATCTTATATTTGTATATTGTATTTATACCCTTTTATCTGTGGTATTCAACCGTTGTACCAGTGAGAATTGCATATTTTACATCCCTTTGAAGGAATTGCTTTTTCCTTCGTTTGTTTTATTATTATTATATAAAATGTATATATACACACACAAACGTACATTTGCGCTTACACACACACACACACACACACACACACACACACACACACACACACACACACACACCACACATACACACACACATACACACACACACACATACACACACACATGCGCACACACATACACACACACATACACACACACATACACACACACATACACACACACACACACACACACACACACACACACCACATACACACACACGTATTACTGCAGTATTTATCTTGAGATATCATCTCGTATGAATGAGCTGTTAAAAACGCAATAGATATCGAATAGAGACTCAACTGCCGCATCCTTGTCCCATCCTCAATGCATGCTGGAGGCGACGAATTTCCGTCCGAGCATTTGGCTATCTACAAGTACTCGCTTTTGGAAAAGCACAAGAAAATGGAAATGCTTCTGGCGTTCTCGCTTGCTGGGATAAACTTTCGTCTTCGTCTATTTATTGTTTTTCACACTGCACGTCCATAAGAGATTTTGGCAATCTTTCGTCTCTAGTAGACCTTTCCGTCGATTTCCGTAATTTTTTTTTTTTTTACATATGGGCTTGCGGAAACTTTTGAAGTAATATACATACATATACACATACACCAAGTAAAAAATTTCAGTTATCTCTTTCTTTCACACATTACTCTGTCTCTTCACACACACTAACAGAAGCACTTCACTTACACAACATACTGTCTGTCTCCCACACCCCATCAAACACACACACACACACACGCACATACACACACACACACGCACATACACACACATGTACATCAATGCTTCCCCTGGACGGTAACTTCAAAAGAACTTCCCTAGTCATACAATCGCTTTCTCTTAGTCTCTTTCGCTCTCATTACTTCAAAAGTTCCCGCAAGCCCATATGTAAAAAAAAAAAAATTTTTACGGAAATCGACGGAAAGGTCTACTAGAGACGAAAGATCGCCGAGATTTTATCTTAGGACAACTACCGTTGTAACTAGTTTATCAACAATGTATATTAATTGTGATATACCAATGAGTACCTAAATTAAACACTGCCTCAGTTGCTTAACCCGGGTATTTATGAATCTGTATAAATATAGATACATACGTATATATAGGTAGTTTCTGTCATTAAAAAATTTCTGTTCTATAAATAAATACAGGTGTGGGAGGATGCATTTATGGGTGCGTATACATACACGTAATATGTTCGTAATTTGATAAAAGCTTACCTGTTATCCAGCCTAAAATGGGACATTGATTATTAACAATAGGAAAAATATCGGTGTCGTTAAATATCCGGTTTATGAGGAAATACAATATAATACAATATTATAATAAAGGTAACACAAACACACACACACACACACACACACACACACACACACACACACACACACACACACACACCACACACACACACACACAATATTTATATTATACATGCGTTATACATACAAATGCACATATAAATATAAATATATTTAGATTGGAAATTTGAATGACAGTTGTTTTTTTATTCATAAAGAATGTAAAGCATTTTACTGATAGAATTTATTTATAGATTTGTAACTTTTTCATCTTGCAGAATGTTAAGAAACTTTTCCATATCTGTCTTTCTGTTGAGAACATTCTTGATTAAGAATGATATATATATATATTATATTAAATTGAGACAAAACCACTATTAGGCAAATCAAACAATGAAAAACTTAAGCCAATACATATGATTAATTTATATTATTTAAATATATAACAAAATTATTAAAAAATATAATTAATATCACACTACGATCATTTCATGCCTGCTAACATCTTCAAATTTTTGAGTTGCAGTCATTCATCAGGTGGTTTAAATATTTTTCTTTGCGAGGTTTTAAACCACCTGATGAATGACTGCGACTCAAAAATTTGAAGATGTTAGCAGGCATGAAACGATCGTAGTGTGATATTAATTATATTTTTATAATAATTTTGTTTATATTTAAATAATATAAATTAATCATATGTATTGGCTTAAGTTTTTCATTGTTTGATTTGCCTAATAGTGGTTTTGTCTCAAATTTTTAATATAATATATATATATATATATATATATATATATATATATATATATATATATATATATATATATACAATATGTTACATTACTCGGTAGTCAAGATAAACTCTGAGTTTCAGATGCCGAACGGTTGTCAATTTCTTAGACGTTTCCTTAGATCTTAATAATAATATTTATAAGCCTTATAGGAAGCCCAATGATAGACTAAGTTATATTAATGTAGGTTCATGCCATCCCCCTATAGTATTCAAAAATTTAGTTAAAAATATTAGTAAGAGGATTTCTAGCCTCTCATCTAATGAGGACATCTTCAATAGCGTTGCCCCAGTTTATAATAAAGCTTTAAAAGATAGTGGTTTTAGCGAAAAAATAAAATATACACCTATCACCAGCCCAACAATAAGGAAAAGGAATAATAGAAATAGGAAGGTCATCTGGTTTACGCCCCCTTACTCACCCGAGGTGGCCTTCAATATAGGTAAATATTTCCTAGCACTGAAGATAAGACATTTTCCAGTTAACCATGCTTATAGGAAACTCTTCAATAGACACAATTTAAAAATTAGTTTTAGTTCAACTACCAATTTTAAAAACATAATCAATCATAACATACAAAAAACACAAGAAGAAAACAGCTGTTCATGCAGGAATAAAAATTGTGCCCGCTAAATGGAGCTTGCATGTCCAAGACCATCATATATGAAGCTACCGTAAACTCTATAACCACTAAAGACACCCGTTTCGACGAAGAATACGTGGGCCTGACAGAGGGTAATTTCAAGGCCAAGTTCACTTTGAGCTTTAGGCACTGGAACAAAAGAAAAGCGACACAATTATCCAATCATATTTGGTCTTTAAGAGATAAAGGTGTCGATTATAACATACAATGGAAGATTTTGGCCAGATGTAAGCCCTATACTAACGGCAGCGGAAGGTGCGGTTTATGCGACATGGAGAGATGGCTTATCTGGAAAAGCAGCTTAGACCCTACCACATGTCTAAATACAAGGACAGAGCTTTTCGGATCATGCCCACATGTGACTAAATTTCTGTTACGTTTTTGGTCCCCTAAAGAAAACGGATAGAACATGCTTTCTGTGTTATGTCCCAAGAAGATTTTATATATTTTTATATATTTTTATATATTTTTATGTATTTTTATATAATTTTTATGACGAAAAATGCGAGCGATGTATAAGTACGCAGGCAAAGCAGAGTTATAACAGAGTAATTTCCCTTCATTTTTAACGGTATTTTTCATAACGTTTTCAAATAGCCAGATAACCGATGAGATGGTGTTGTGGATTTCCACTTCGGCATCTGAAACTCAGAGTTTTATCTGACTACCGAGTAATGTAACATATTGTATAGATAAATTTCCTCTATTTACATAATATTGAGGTCTCTTTCTTTCTTTGTTATCTTACCGTTTTAATCAATATATATATATATATATATATATATATATATATATGATATGTAGAAAAATACAACTCGGACAAGAACGTAAAGCATTTAGAAGACGATACAAAAACACGGACGGGACATTCGAAGCTTCAATCTTAAGTCAAGAACCGGATCATCCTAGCAATTTCGGTGATTAATCTTGAGATCGCTCCAATCCGGCCAGCCAAGGAAAAACTAAGCTACGAGCATTAGATTTCTTGGAAGAAGGATCGAATGTATACGAAAAAGGGACAGAAAAACGGACGGTGCCACACGAATATAAAATACAAAAACAATAATGGTAAAAACAGGATATATATATATATATATATATATATATATATATATATATATATATATATATATATATATATACATATATATATATACATACATACCTACATATATATGTATATATGTACGTATGTATGTATGTATGTATGTATGTATGTATGTATGTATGTATGTATGTATGTATGTATGTATGTATGTATGTATGGCATGGTATGTATGTATGTATGTATGTATGTATTATGTATATATAAGGCAAATAAGAAAATAGAGAGGATATAAAATTGACTAACATCAGTCAGTAAACAATCCATTATACCTATTTATTAAATGATAACAAACATGTGTTTAAGTGGTACAAGTAAACGAATGAGATCAGCCAATAAATACATAAACAGATATATATATATATATATAGAGAGAGAGATGAATGAATAATAATAGATGAGTGTACGGATACAAATCACTTACGGCCGTTTCTACCATGAAGCCTCAGAATCTTCCAATCTTACTTGAACCACTTTAATACATGTTTGTTATCATTTAATAAATAGATATAATGGAATGTTTACTGGCTGATGTTAGTCGATTTTATATCCTCTCCATTTTCTTATTTGCCTTATAAATTGTGGGTAAATTTCGAATTTACCCCCACCCATCCCTAGTATTCAATTGCACTATTGTCATGCAATAATAAGCACTTGGTTAGAAATACGTATGTGTACATCCAGTAGTATACTGGATATTTAATATCCCTTAGATGGTTTATTAACATCTAATATATATTCATATATATATATATATATGTGTGTGTGTGTGTGTGTGTAAATATAATATGTGACAATTATTCGGTAACCATGATAAAACTCCGAGTTTCGGATGTCGGGGCGGAAACCCACGCCGGCATCTCTTCAGTTATCGGGCTATCAAAAAATGCTATGAAAATGACCGTTAAACAAAGGGAAATTACTGTGTTGCATAGTAAAACTCGGAGTTTTATCATGGTTACTGAATAATTGTCACATATTATATTTACAGATAAATTCCTCTATTAACATAATATCGAGGTCTCTTTCATTCTTTTGTTGTCTTACCATTTCTATCAATGTATGTGTGTGTGTGTATGTGTGTATATAAAGAGAGAAATTGAAGTATTATTGGCAGAAGCAAAAGCACCATATGTATGTATGTTTGCGTGTTTGTATGCATACATGCATGTACTTATGTATGTATGTATGCATGCATGCATGTATGTATGTATGTATGTATGTGTATTTGTGTGTGTGCGCAACTGTATGAGTGTGTATAGGTTTATGTTTACAACCAAACAACAGATTGCTCAATACATGGTGTACAGTTTACACATTATAAGTTGTATCATAGGTTACAGATAGGATCATATGTTTTTTCCTTTATTTTATTACTTGCCCTTGAAACTTATGATATAACGAAAATAATTTGTTAACATAGGAAACAAATCCGGGGAAAAATTGTTGAAATTTTTCTGGTTTGATATTTTGTAAATTTCAATTTCAATATTCTGAAGTTTTCCTATTCAAATAAGAACCCTCGTTGAACCGAACTAATAAAAGGAAAGATTTTCTGTTTTATCCAATTGTCTAAGTTAACCGACAGGAGGGCTTATTACTGTATACGTACAAAGGGCGGCAAGCTGGCAAAATCGTTAGCACGCCGGGCAAAATGCATAGCGGTATTTCGTCTGCCGTTACGTTCTGAGTTCAAATTCCGCCGAGGTCGACTTTGCCTTTCATCCTTTCGGGGTCGATTAAATAAGTACCAGTTACGCACTGGGGTCGATCTAATCGACTGGCCCCCTCCCCCAAAATTTCGGGCCTTGTACCAAGAGTAGAAAAGAATTATTAGCACGCCGGGTGAAATACTTAGCAGTATTTCGTCTGTCTTTACGTTCTGAGTTCAAAGTACGCCGAGGTTGACTTTGCCTTTCATCCTATCGGGGCCGAAAGTACAAGTGAAACACTGGGGTCGATCTAATCGACTGGCCCCCTCCCCCAAAATTTCGGGCCTTGTACCAAGAGTAGAAAAGAATGGTTAGCACGCCGGGTGAAATACTTAGCAGTATTTCGTCTATCTTTACGTTCTGAGTTCAAAGTCCGCCGAGGTTGACTTTGCCTTTCATCCTATCGGGGCCGAAAGTACAAGTGAAACACTGGGGTCGATATAATCGACTGGGCCCCTCCCAAAAAATGCTTTGTGCCTTCAGTAGAAAGGATTATTGTACACGTACACTATATTGGCAATATAGAAACAATGACGCTATATCAATGTCTCTATATCAATGATGATACAGAGACAATAACACTGCTTGAGTTTGATATGCAAAATACATATAAGCAGTCCTTTAGGTTGGTGGCAGTCTATGCTCCAAAAGAGGATAGTCAAGCAGTCTTTTTTCGGGACTTGGAGAATTTCCTAGTGACGTCGAAAACTTCACTTTTAACAGGAGACTTCAACACTATTCTCAACGTGCGGGTGAATAGTGTAGGCTCGAATTACAGAAGAGGAAGCGGATCTTTTCCTTTTGAACGGCAGACAATTTCTAGTTAACTAAACACTTTAAAACTTCGTATACTGGTAGAATGTGTCAAAATAAAACATTTTTTTCTCTTGGCTTTCTTGAGAAAATTGTAATTTGTTTGTTTAACGTAGTTTAATTTTTCGAATTTTAACTAATCCTATGCTCTCTTTTGAGCTAAAATCCTTTGCTGCGTCTAAAACTGAGACAACATCCTGTAACTAACCCTAAACCTCCCTTAAAGATTTTGGCCAAGGTGCTGGCAAAAAGGTTGACGGTTGTCGCGGAGAAAATTGTCGGGAAGGCGCAAACATGTGCCATCCCTGGCAGGTCGATCCAGGACAATCTTCATCTCTTACGCTACACCTTAGACAGGGTAGGTAAAGTTTCCGGTGAAGATGGGGCACTGGTCCATTTAGACCAGAGTAAAGCCTTCGATAGGGTTGACCAACCTCCCTGGAGGCATTTAAACCCGGTTTGATTAAAAGACTAAACACGACTGAATGGCAAAGGGAATGTCGGCAGGCACTTGCACTAATCGACGCGGCGGGTAAGGAAGGCCAGCATCGGAAATACCACGTCTGCATTTTACAAAGGGTTGGTAGAGTTTAAAAGTGACGACGTTCTAGGAGAAACTCTGGGACTCGATAGGGACCAGCTATCCAACCTGTTTCGGAACACTTTCGGGGTAGGGTATTTGGACAATTACCAAAGATCCCTGACCTGGCAGTGTTTCAGGAACGCGTTACCTGTTTACGAGAAATTGTCCAGGCACGGGATTTCAGTGCCACCCGAATGTCCAAGATGCGGCCAGGATAAGGTTCCTTGTTTTCTATGTACAGTCGCAGTCATGAAAGAGTGTGCATGGAGAACTAGAATGCAAGGTTTGACGTCAGGGAACTTCATCTCCGGCTCTGGAATGCTATATTACTTCAGGTACCACCTGAAAAGCAAGATAGGGCTGGAGAGAAGACACCTGTCGAAAATAGCGTATGAGGAAAGATGGAAGGATGTGGTAAGGAAGTTGGGAGTGTATGTCCCTACTTAACCCATTCAGGATAAAATAAAGGTGTAGCCGTTGGAACTTTAAAAATAAAGTAATAAGTCAGAACTAAAGTAATATCAAAAAAAAAAAACAAAACATATGTCATTTTAATATATTTTTGTAAAAAATAACTCACTAAATAACCCTTCTAAATGTTTGTAGTGCCCTGTGTTGTCCCATCTGTGTCTGATTGTATAATCGTAATAAAGAGAATTGCTGGGTTCGGCTATTCTGCATTGATAAGGGGCAAATACACTGAAACTAGTCTGCAGATGCTTGACCAGCAAGGGGAAGCGTCTGACCTCCCCTGTTCGAAGGTTATAATGGACACAGGTTCGTGTGATGGCCTCTTGGAGCTAATCAACGGCAGCATTCGTCCTATATTTCCGGACTGCCATATTAGCTTGGGGATAACTATTAATATATATATATATATATATATATATATATATATATTATATATATATATATATATATATATATATATATATATATGTTATATATATATATGTATATATATATATATATGTATATATATATATATGTATATATATATATATATATATATGTATATATATATGTATATGTATATATATATATATATATATATATATATATATATATATAAATAATAATAATAATAATAATAATAATAATAATAAAAGTAACAATAAAAGAATAGGACCTCGATATTAGGTAAATAGAGAACATTTATATGTGTATGATTTAGAACAAGCAGTAAGTTGTCATAATAGCCGATGAGAATACATCATAGCTCTTAGCTCTGGCATTCGAAACTCTGAGTACTATCATGACAACTTACTGATTGTCCTAAACTATACATACATATGCATACACACACACACACACACACACACACACATATATATATGGTAAGATGAGAAAATAGAGAGGTAATTAATAAATTATTATTTATTAATTAAAAAATTAACAAATACGCCTTATAGCTGTTTCAATTCCAGAGCTTCGGGAAATCAAGTAATAAAATTTAAAATTATTTTAAAGTCGAATCTCTTCAGAGGTATTTTAAGATATACAAAATAGGTGTTCAATTCCTACATGTTGAGTAAACGGCTACAAATCGTTAACGGTTGCAGCCGTTCTATATATATATTATATATGCTCTCTCTCTTTATTTATATATATATATATATATATATATATATATTATATTAAATTAGAGATAAAACCACTATTAGGCAAATCATACAATGAAAAACTTAAGCCAATACATAAGATTAATTAATTTATATTATTTAAATATATATCAAAATTATTAAAAAAGATAATTAATATAACACTACGATCGTTTCATGGCTGTTCAATTCTTAAAATTTTCGAGTTACAGTCATTCTTCAGGTGGTTTACATATCTAAAATATAATCAATATTTTTAAGATATAAATAATATATATAATATAATAATTTTACTTATAATAAACTCTATTATCAAATATGATTATATCCAAATCGACTATAATTTCCCTGTAAGTTTGGATTTATTCCCTAATATTTTATTATATATATATATATATATATATATATATATATATATATATATATATATATATATATATATATAAATTTACTTGGAAATGGATGCGTGGCGTTGAATCAAATAATAATAATATAAATAATGTATATATATATATATATGCATACACACACATACGCACACGCACACACACATACATACACACACACACACACACACACACACACATACATATATATATATATATATATATATATATATATATACGCATATACGGGTACAGGACGTCACAAACAGTAAACGACATCAAATACGAAAACAAATGTGTGGAATACGCAAACAACGAGAGAAAAAATGGGAAACAAGACGGGTAACAAAAAAACGACCCTTCATCAGTTGTCGCCTGCCCATCTACTCCTTATTTCGAGCGTTAAACGACAATATGAGCCTTCGAAGGCAGTTGCTCCCACAAAAGCCAAAATAAAATTTGGGATTTCTGGAGGGTTAAAGTTGGGAGAAAAGAGGATAGTGGAGACATACAAGGAAACCGAACGAAAACAAACATGGAGGGTTGTTCGAACAGAACGTGGGACAAATAGGGAACAGTGAGAGAAATATTTTCTTTGAAAAGTGAAAAGATAGAAGAGTGAGTCTGGAGATGTCCAGTCCTTAGAACGTCCGAGCAAGAAAGAAAGCTGGTCATGTAAAGGTCAAAGTTACGAACAAAAACAGGACAGTGGAGACACACAAGGAAACCGACCGGAAACAAACATGGAGGGTTGTTAGACCAGAACGAGGGTAAAATAGCGGAGACTGGAGAAATATGAGTATTCAATGTCTAAGAGGATGGTCCAAATTACGTGTAGCCTTGAGTAGTACGTTGTTGGTATGGGTGGAAGCACTCCATCGGTTACGACGACGAGGGTTCCGGTTGATCCGAATCAACGGAACAGCCTGCTCGTGAAATTAACGTGTAAGTGGCTGAGCACTCCACAGACACGTGTACCCTTAACGTAGTTCTCGGGGATATTCAGCGTGACACAGAGAGTGACAAGGCCGGCCCTTTGAAATACAGGTACAACAGAAACAGGAAGTAAGAGTGAGAGAAAGTTGTGGTGAAAGAGTACAGCAGGGATCACCACCATCCCCTGCCGGAGCCTCGTGGAGCTTTAGGTGTTTTCGCTCAATAAACACTCTGGGAATCGAAACCGCGATCCTATGACCGCGAGTCCGCTGCCCTAACCACTGGGCCATTGCGCCTCCACCTTGTTGGTATACTCTAGAGTAGTCGACAAGTCATAAATCCGTTGGTTTATTGTAATCGAGGCCAGCTATGAATGGGAGAATGAACAACAGCTAACATAGTTGCTCATTCTCCCATTCATAGTTGGCCTTGACAGACATATCTCAGCTGTATTCCTGGATATTCTTTTGTTTTGTAAAATTACTTCTCATCTGATGATTACGGTCTTTTATAATGACGTAATGTTCTCACGTGGTAACGTTCTTCTATTAAAAGATACCTGAGAAACAGCTGTAATGAGCTGACAATTATCCATCGTATACTCTTTTTACTCTTCTACTCTTCTACTTGTTTCAGTCATTTGACTGCGGCCATGCTGGAGCACCGCCTTTAGTCGAGCAAATCGACCCCGGGACTTATTCTTTGTAAGCCCAGTACTTATTCTATCGGTCCCTTTTGCCGAACCGCTAAGTGACGGGGACGTAAACACACTAGCATCGGTTGTCAAGCGATGTTGGGGGGGGCAAACACAGACACACAAACACATACACACATATATATATATATACATATATACGACAGGCTTCTTTCAGTTTCCGTCTACCAAATCCACTCACAAGGCATTGGTCGGCCCGGGGCTATAGTAGAAGACACTTGCCCAAGATGCCACGCAGTGGGATTGAACCCGGAACCATGTGGTTGGTTAGCAAGCTACTTACCACACAGCCACTCCTGCACCTATCCTAACATCGTATGTTATTATTCATTTGATTTGTGTGTGTGTGTGTGTGTGTATGTGACTGTATCAACCAGCATATACCATGCTGGTCACAATGCTCTTCCTCACATTGTTATAGCTGGCTTGGTGGGAAGGGCCAAATTACCTATTTCTTTATTACCCACAAGGGGCTAAACACAGAGGAGACAAACAAGGACAGACATAGGTGTTAAGTCGATTACATCGACCCCAGTGCGTAACTGGTACTTAATTTATCGACCCCGAAAGGATGAAAGGCAAAGTCGACCTCGGCGGAATTTGAACTCAGAACGTAACGCAGACGAAATACCGCTAAGCATTTCGCCCGGCGTGCTAACGTTTCTGCCAGCTCGCCGCTGTGTAATACACTTGGGCCAAATTACCCCCCTGAACGGAACGCCTGTCCGTGGCACGATTGCCATTTTACCGCTGAATGGACTGGTGCGACGTGCAACGAGGGTTTGTTCAAGAACACAACGTAGCGTCGGTCTGGATATCGAAATCACGATCGCAAGATCGTGTGTATAGCCGCCTAACCACTAGGCCAAGTACCATCATACACATAGTGTGTGTGTGTGTGTGTGTGTGTGTGTGTGTGTGTGTGTGTGCGCGCGCGTGTGTGTGTGTTTGTGTGTATGTGTGTGTGGAGGCGTAATGGCCCAGTGGTTAGGGCAGCGGACTCGCGGTCATAGGATCGCGGTTTCGATTCCCAGACCGGGCGTTGTGAGTGTCTATTGAGCGAAAACACCTAAAGCTCCACGAGGCTCCGGCAGGGGATGGTGGTGATCCCTGCTGTACTCTTTCACCACAACTTTCTCTCACTCTTACTTCCTGTTTCTGTTGTACCTGTATTTCAAGGGGCCGGCCTTGTCACTCTCTGTGTCACGCTGAATATCCCCGAGAACTACGCTAAGGGTACACGTGTCTGTGGAGTGCTCAGCCACTTACACGTTAATTTCACGAGCAGGCTGTTCCGTTGATTCGGATCAACCGGAACCCTCATCGTCGTAACCGACGGAGTGCTTCCATATGTGTGTGTGAAATCTTTTTAGTTTTTCTTTAACGCCCACTCCTCCATAAATCATGAGATTTCGGCTTTTTTACCATTAAAAAATCAAATCATTGTTAACACTATACGGACAGTCCGATTCTGCAATTTGTTTCTGTTTATGATTTCAAAATAATTTTCAGGCGAAAAAGTTTGTGATTTAAGGGAGATTTAGCTGTTACTTCTAGCACATCCCACCGCCACCTGCTACCTTACTCGCTTCTTTGTCACTCTGACATTATTGATGTTTTTCAATATTTTCTCCCAATAAAAGCATTTTCTGGAATGATGATGCCGTGGAATGATGATGCTGGTATGTAAGCAGCAGCAACAAAAATTATAAATTAGATTTTTAATCCCCCATCCCGCATCAAACAAGTCCGTGTGTGTGTTTAAGAAAAAAAACATATTTACTAACAGAAAATACTGGTAGAATAAATTATCATTTACATGCCTTTTTTAAATCACTTGGTCGCCTTAACGAAGTCCCTTACACACATGCATACAAACACAGACAAACGCAAACACACACATTGCATGAGCGGTATACCTTTATAGAGGGTGAGAGTGAGAGAGATAGAGAGAGAGTGATAGATAGATAGATAGATAGATAGATAGATAGATAGATAGATAGATAGATAGATAGATAGATAGATAGTGAGAAATAGGGGAGAAAGTTGGAGAGAGAGAGGACGAGATCTTTTCTGTTGCTGTCGCAGATTTTGAAATTTTAGAATTAAGTGAAAATTTTCAAATTTGGTATATTGATGCACTTTTTCACGCTGAATCCGAGTTTGTGATTCATTTACTCAAGAACATTTTTTAGAAAAATGTTACAGAAGTTTAAAGTTTAATTTTATTCATTGATTTATCTTCTGTGTTGATGGGTATATTTTGGATGATAATGTTGAAGGCTTCGTTGTTTCTAGGGTTATGTGTGGATATGTATGGGAGTATTTTTAAGTCTTCTGTAGTATTTCGGTTGACTTCACTTTACTGTTCGTCACAGATTCTAAACAACACCTATTATTCAACTCATGCCACCCCAAACACATAAAAATTAATATACCTTATAATCTAGCGAAAAGAATCTGTACCATAGTTTCGGACACCTATACTTGTGAACGAAAACTCCTTGAACTCAAATCAATACTAATCAAAAGACATTACCCAATATCATTAATAAATGATGGCATTAAACGAGCTTAGGAAATAGATATACGAACATTAAGGGAAGTCAACCGAAATACTACACCAGTAGAAATAGATATTTCGTCTGCCGTTACGTTGTGAGTTCAAATTCCGCCGAGGTCGACTTTGCCTTTCATCATTTCGGGGTCGATAAATTACGTGCTAGTTGCTTACTGGGGACGATCTAATCGACTTAATCCGTTTGTCTGCCCTTGTTTGTCTACTCTATGTTTAGCTCCTTATGGGTAGTAAAGAAATAGGTATTTCGCCTGACGCTACGTTCTGAGTTCAAATTTCGCCGAGGTCGGCTTTGCCTTTCATCCTTTTGAGGTTGGTAAAATAAGTACCAGTAAGACACTGGGGTCGATGTAATCGACTAGTCCTCTCCCCTAAAATTTGTGCCTATAGTTGAAAGGAAAGCAACAACAAAAACACCATCACCACCAACAGCAGCAACAATAATAACACGATGAACTTCAACAAAGTTACTTCCTTTTCTACAGCCGTTAGCAATTGAACTATTTTTTTTTTCAGTAGACGACTTTAAAAATAAGTCACTGAAATACAAAAGTGACATTATGAAACTAGGTGTTATGTGCCTTAGTGAAAAAGAGAAAAAAAGCTCCGAAAGACGAACAATCTTTATATATAAAAGTGAAGTTGTGTGTCTGTCTCCTACGATTTAGATTCCTAACTACTCCCACATTTTGCGGTGAAGTTTAACCAAAACCGGGTATCTTATAGTCGTGATTCATATTGAGCCCTTCTGGGTATTAGCGCGCGTCTACGATGAGTCTACGATTTAAAAAAAAAAATTACCATAATTTTTTTCCATTTTAATGCATTTTTTTCGCTATTATATAAGGGAAGTAACTCTCTAAAAATGTCTACGATGAGTCAACGATTAAAAAAAAATTTACCATCATTTTTTTCCATTTTTAATGCATTTTTTGCTATTTTTTGGCTATAACTCTCTAAAAATGCTTATATAGTTATTTCCCTTACAAATCCGAGCAACGCCGGGCGATACTGCTAGTTGTTTATAAACGTGTTTCTCGCAAGGAGAGGAAACTTAAATTTCCTACTCCGGCAGAGACTGATAAATATCTTGAAGATGTCTGGCCCTCGGTGCTACACTTATAGAAAGGTAAATAATATGGGAAGGTAGCTGCTATATACAGCAGTGTGCAAGAGGCCAGAAGAATGGCTACTATAACCAGCACGTGCCAGGATTTTGTAATGATTTCCCATTACATGGGTAAAAGTTTGGCTCGAATTCAAGTAAAGAACGTGCCGGGTCACCGTGACCCGGCGAGGGTTTTAGTCATTCTGGAGGATCATGGGGAGATTGTGGAGGTGAAGCCCACCCCAAACTCAAAAGGACTTCTTATGGAATTGCAGATACTTGTTTCTCCAGAGGAAATAAATGGCATTCCCGATTTTTTCTGTTTCGGGGAATGCGAATAGATGCCTGTTTCTATAGAAGGAAAAAAAACAGAAGTGTTTTGAGTGCTGGAATTCGAACCACATCAAAGTCTTTTGCCCCGCGGTGGAGAAAGCACGAAGCTCTCCACTGTTACTACCATCTCCTCAAGGTGGGGACAAATCTATTACCTCGCATCTGCCTCCTTCCTCCAATCAGGCGTCGCAAAAGCAAAGTCTTCATTGACATCGCATCAAAAGGCCTTTGTCGGAGATAAGAGAAAAACTGATAATGAAACAAACAGAGAACGGTCAAAGTTGAAGGCCCTAAGACATGACAGAAAAAAACAAAATCCGTCGCGACTCCAATTTAAAAGCAAATCAACACCAACATCAACATCTTCATTGCAAACACATTCACATCCAAAAGAAACATGAAAACAAAAATAAACACCTGAGAAACAAAATGACTAACAGTCACACTCTCGGGTACGTTCTTCTTTCATCGACTTCACTGTCGTTCAGAAGAGCAACATTAACTTGATTGAGAAAGTAGTTCATAACAAAAACATTACAAGCGAAATTTTTGCGCAACTCCTCCAGAAAGCTCCACCGGACAGGATGTTAATCCAAACAAACACGGACATGTATCTTTATTTAAAACAGAAATTCTCCCAGGATATTGGAGGGTTTAGCAAGTACCCCGCAAAAATAACTTTCTAGGAAAACCCTTCCCCACTCCCCTTCTACCAAAAAGAAGACTGTGTCAGCAGTCATCCCCGAAGACCAAGATACGTAATTCCATTTTCTTTCCTCAAAGTTACACAAAGAGTTGGCTGTGTAAGTGTTCGGGGCCTGGGTTCGACTTGGAAGCATGGTCACCTGCTCAACAATTTCGATGTAACAGCAATTAGGGAGTCGAGAATTGCCGGGAAACATGCTCTTGCAACCATTTTTGAAGATTACAAGGTATTATCCTCTTGTGGTTTGTCGGAAGGGGCGGCGAGAATACTTGTTCAGTCAGCACGGATAAGGATAGTATAGGGTGTCCACAATTCAAATTGGTCGGCTACGAGCAACAAAATTGGAGATGCGATGAGCAACAAAACCACGATCGGTCTTTGACGGAACGGGACGGGCGCGTGCTACATGGTTCTGAGCAGATGTGTGCGGCTTTTCAGCAGCACTTCGCGCAACTGTTTGGAGGTGGCGATAAGTCAACAACTGTAGCGGACTTTAGTTTGTACCTAGCTGGCCTGCTGCGGCTCTCGGTAACGGACGTAAAGTTCTGCGAAAAGCCGATAACGGCCACTGAAATACGAGAGGTGATGAGCGATTGTACAAGTTCTGCCCTATGAATTCTATATATTTTTGCCAGATTTGTTTGGCGATCTTTTGGCAAACGTTTACCGCAACTGACAACAGAACGGAAGAATTCCCAGTGCTGCTAGTCGGGTGTGGTGACACTGCTGAAGAAGGACGCCGACAGTGGGGACATACAAGGTCTCGACCTCCAGGTGAATAAGAACTGGGACGAGGTGACGAACAGGGTGGCCAGTCTTATCCAGAAATGGGCTGAGAGAAAGCTGTCCTTGAAAGGTCTGGCAGAGGTAGCGAATGCCTATATCCCCTACGTCATCATTTATCCTCTGACCGCTGTGCCTTGTCCCAGTTATTGCTTGATCAAATTGGAGCGTCTCTTGTTCATGTTCTTGTGGAAGGGACGCGTTCCAATGGTCAGGCAGTCAATCTGCTGCCAGCTCCCTCTGCGTGGCGGCTTAGGCATGCCGGGGTTTTTGATGCGCCGACATGCGCTCAGGTTGCACCACCTGCAACGATTTCTAGAAGGTGAATGTGTGTGGGCTCCGTTTGTGAAGCATCTATTTCCACAACTCGTCTCTTTAACGGAGCTGCAGTCCTGGCTGAAGGATAGACCAAGACTGAGCGCCTTGCACTTAGAATGTCGTCAGGCTGTTTTCTACCAATCGGGCTATAGGATCGGTGGATGTTCTCCTTCAGCTATTTATAGAGTATTAGTAGCGGGTAAGTGCGATGATGTCCTAGGGAAGACTCTGGGCGTTGACGAAGATGAACTGACTAGTCTGTTCCAGAGGACTTTCAGGTCGGGGACTATTATGGATAATTTCCAGGTGTCTTCGGCTCAGCAGTGCTACCGGAAGGGTGACGCTACCGGTTCGAGATAAACTCTACAGGCACGGATGTGCCGTCAGACGGGCTTGTCCGAGGGGGGCGCAGAGTGACGAAACCGTTCTGCATGCACTCGTTCTGTGTCCGGCAATTTCTGACTTGTATAGTTACATCGAACAGCTGCTGTAGCGTGTGGAACGGATCAGTCTGTCGTCTGAGTCCATAATGATGATTGTCCAGCCGCCCTCCTTTAATCGGGCTGGCAAGACAGTTTTCCTTTGTCTGGTTGCTGTGACGAAAGAGGTTGTCTGGTAGACGAGGCTGAAAAGAATGAAGACAGAAAAATTCCTCTTCGGTAAAGCCCTCATCGACATTTTCAAGTTTCACTTGAAGAGGAAAGTCAGGGTGGAGAGGGAGGTGCTATCCTCGAGTGGAGTTATGAAAAGGTGGGTGAAAGTTGCGAAACTGACAAGAGTGATAGCACCACTCTCAATGTAGATCTGTGAGTCGAAGTAAAGGAGTTGGAAAAGGTATTTGTCCGGGGTATTCAGGGTGGTCTTGGATGGTGGGGTTTCTCGATCACCCCTAGAAGTCCTCCTGTATCAGGAGGACCTCATCACGATTTTTTTCTGATTGTTCTATACTATGTATACATCACTCCTTTTAATGTATACTAAGTATACTTTTATTTATTTATTTATTTATTTATATGTCATTCCCTTATATGTAGACCCCCACACTTTATGTCTTTGTATCGTCCCCTTTATCATTCGCCCTGGTGGCAAATAAAAGAAATCATCATCATCATCATTATTATTATTACTACTACTACTACTACTACTACTACTACTACTACTACTACTATTATTATTATTATTATTATTGTTCTCATCATCATCATCATCATTGCCTTTGTACAGCTTCTAACGCTGAAGATGTACTACAGTGTCAGCTGTCCCCTACCAGTGAACCAAGGTAACACCTCTTAGTTCTCAAGCACCTTCCGGAGTATTCGAGCGGTTCCAAGCAGTGCTGTCTTCTGCAAGTGCTCCACCCTTATTGCAGCCCCTATTTGTTCCATGTACTTCTCGAGATTTTTACTCACTGTTCCCTGGGCTCCAACAATTATTAGTACTACTACCACCTTTTTCATCGACCACAACTGCTTTGCCTCCCAAGCTAACCTGTCATATCTCTCGACTTTTCTTTCTTCCTTATCGCATACCTTGTTTTCAGCTGGACATGCTATATCTATGATCCAGCATAGTTTACTTTCTTTCTCAATTAAGACTATGTCTGGCTTCCAATTTTCTATCTCATGGTAGCACCGAATCCCACAGGGTCCCACAGAATCTTTGTATTATCATTTTCGATGATGCCTTCGGGTTTGTGGTCGTACCAATTTTTTCTCTGTCAAGACCATACTTGTAGCAAAGCGTCCATTTTATTATTATTATTATTATTATTATTATTATTATTATTATTATTATTATTATTATTATTACTGCGTTCCTAAAACGACATCATCGGTCTTCGGTCTTTCACAAAAGGTAGAAGGAAGGAAAGAAAGAAAAATGAAAAAGAAAAAAAAGAATTGGGGAAAAATCATTCAGTCAAAACGTTTAGTGTAAATATGGTGGAATTCTCCTGCCATTTTATTAATTCCTCCAGGCTGAGATGTCAACAGCTCACAAATATATCTATCCTCATGGGTTTTGGGGACTAAAAGTACAGTGGAGTGAGGGGTTTTTTCCATCAAGAATTATAACAGAAATGCTATGATTTAAACAGGGGGGACCTGTAAAGATTCCCATTTGGTGTATGCAGCAGAATGCGCCAAATACAAAATGATTTGTGCTGGTTGCACAACAGAACGATTACAAAAGAGATTTATCGGACATAGCTACAACGTCAGGCATAATAACACTGGTTCCACGAAACTTGGGGAGCATTTCACATCAAACAGGTGTAAATTTGAGGAAAACCTGAAGGTGCACTTTCTGTCCTCAAAACCCATGAGGATAAATCCTTAAAATCCTTTAAAATGTTTTAGCCCGAAGGCCGCGGCTATGCTGGGGCACCACCGCTGAATAGATATATTTTTAAATACCGAATGGCTATGAGGGTCCACCAGAATAAAATATTAATCAAAGGGGTCCATAGGCAAAAAGTTGTTGAGAACCCTTGTTCTTCAACCCTGAAAGCTCTCAAAAGTCAAGTGAAAATTGTGACCGAAGTACCATCGATTGTATCATGAAACAAGATGTAAAAACATGATGCGTGCGTAAAAGACTAAAAATGCTGCAAGTAGAACACACACACACACACACACACACACACACCGGGAAGTGAGCAACTAGCAAGTAGGTAAAAAAGAATCTGTTCTGGGAAATACGAAAAAGACCTTCGATCCTGCTCAGCTAAATATTGTCCAATAATATAATTTGACGGAAGTAAATAAGGTTTATGGGTAGTGGCTAGATCGAGCCCTGTTATTGAGGGGCGGAACAAAAGTTTAAGATCAAGAGATCAAAAGTAAAAAAAAAAAGAAACAAGGTCATGAGCTTCCGTACAAATCAGGTTTTGACATAAACTCATGTCATTATAAAAATTAATATGAAGAAGTGGAAGTGTGACCTGTAAAACACGAATCTTCCTTCGTCACTATTCAATGAACAATTAAAATACTATATTAGCAACTTGTAAATAATTAAACCAACAAAAAAGAAGTTGTTTGTTGGTTACGATCAAACGAAATTACTTCGACATCCTTATTTCCTTCCTCTAAAAATAGATTTTCAATATATTCTGAAAGAGGATGTAGCCTGAAAGTTGGATATTTTAAGGAAAGAAAATAGATTAATGAACTGATTTGCATAAATACAAATATTGTCGACAAAATATTCAGAATAATTTTCTAATAATAAATAAAGGATCTGCATGACTTAATTCCATTATCCCGTTCATTAAGGGCTTATCATGATGTAATAAATTTTCCACTCGCACGAAATCCTATAAATACGGCTTGTTAGCAAATCCTTCAATAGAACTCATCCAACTTTGGTTGCGATAACTTCAAAAACCTTCTAAAGTAGATTGAGATTTCAACACTTCACTATTTTGAACGAAGAGCAGAACATTCAAACGCATTTGCCAATCCATCAACAATACAGACCATTCAAGCTTATTCTTTCACCACAATTGACAAGTTATACTTATTCCCTGGAAAGATGCAAAAATTGATCATCGCAGCAATTCCTGTAAGTATAATTATTGAAGTTACTTTTCTTACTTTTCTTTCTTATGTATGGTATGCGTACATAATTTTATATTGACCAACACGGCTAACATTAAACATGCGTAAGTGTGAGCATTTTTAAGTTTGTGCACTTATATATACATATATATAAATATATATATATAAAATATAGATGCGCCCTTTTAAAGCCTAGCCAGGCTCATGGGCCCGGTTTTCCCGGTTTCCGTGGCGTATGTGTTCCCCAGCTGGACGGGACCCATCGCATCATTACTCATTTTTGCCAGCTAGTGGACTGGAGCAGCGTGAAATGAAGTGCTTTTGGCTCAAGACACAACGCATCGCCCGGCCCAAGAATCGAAACCACAATCTTACGATCATGATGCTGACACCCTAACCACTAAGCTACGCGCCTCCTTTATATATACATATATATTATATATACATATATATATATATATATATATATAATATATATATATATATATTATATTATAATATATATATATATACTATATATATCTATATATATATATATATATATATTAATATATATATATATATATATATATATACTATATATATATATTATATATATATATATATATATATATATACATATATCTATATATATATATACATATATATATATAACTATATATATTATAAATTACATTATATATCTATATATATATATATAATATATATTATATATATATACATATATATATATCTATATATATATACTATATACTATATTATATATATATACATATATATATAAATATACATATATATATATATATATATATATATATAATATATATAATATATAATATAAATATATATATATATAAATAATGCCACTTGGTGTTGAATAGATATGCTATTAAATTAGTATCTAATTCTCTCACCCTTATTAATTAATTATATATATATATATTCTATATATATATAGGTATATATATATATTTATATTATATATATATATTTATATATATGCATATATATATATATAGTTAAAAAGAAGAAAAGAAAATGGAGATAAAGAAGTTAATAATTATTTAATTATTATCAAATTTGTCATCTTCACTTCTTACAGCCCTTTCAGTTAATACTCAATAACTTAATTACAAATTTGTACCTTAAATTTGCCTTTATGTGACATTAGCATAATTCCATCAGAGAAAAGAAAAAGAGATGTGTCTTGGGATGTTATATGTGGACCTGTCCATTTAATTCAGCAGAATCTGAAATGAATTGATTGGTCCCTGAGGAAATTATGCGCATGTCACATAAATGCAAATTTAATGTACAAATTTGTAATTAAATACGTGAGTATCAACAGAAACGGCCGTAAGATGCGAAGCTGACCAATTTGGTAATCTTTATATATAAAAGTGAGGAGGTTGTGTGAGTGTCTGTCTCCTACGATTTAGATTCCTAACTACTCCCACATTTTGCGGTGCAGTTTAACCAAAACCGGGTATCTTATAGTCGTGATTCATATCGAGCCCTTCTGGGTATTAGCGCGCGTCTACGATGAGTCTACGATTTAAAAAAAATTTACCATCATTTTTTTCCATTTTAATGCATTTTTTTCGCTATTATATAAGGGAAGTAACTCTCTAAAATGTATGTATGTATGTATGTATGTATGTATGTATGTATGTATGCATGTATGTATGCATGTATGCATGCATATTTGTACATGTATATGTGTATGTATATATTATACATACATACATACATACATACATACATTTACATATACATATACATACATACGTATGTGAAATCAGAAGAGACGAAACAATAGTTCAAACTTACTGCAAACTGTAAATATATAAGTCTAAAACACCCGGCCTTTAAACGCTGGGTTTTCTTACTAGACTCTTGGTTTTTATGAACATTATTGGGTGTGTGTGTGTGTATCATAGTAAGAGGGACGAAACTAATGGATGTTTTTGGTATTACTATATATGTTTCTGTAGTGAAATTTTATTTAAAACACAAGAACATTATATAATTTAGCATGTAACAATATACAACCTCATATAGCATCATGTAGCACTGCACTTTCACACGCTACACCATCGTAACCTTCGATGCCAATAAATTGTTATTGTTCCTGGCCGTATACTGTCCACCTTTTTGTTTTCTGTATCTGCTACGGACTGCTTGAAGCTTACAAACTTCCTACACTTGGATCCATGGATCTTACCCTTGTATCTGTATCTATATCTTTATGTATATATATATTGTATATATTTATGTATTTACGGATCTTTTTGGTTTGAACGGCAGTTTTTTCTAGCGGTGTCATACGAAATTGTTACCCATAATTATGACCCTAGAATCGATCTATTGCATTTCAATCTCTTTTAGGGTTAGGGTTAGTTAGGGTTAGGGTTAGGGGTGGGGAAGGGTATCTTTTTTTTTCTTCACAAATGTAAATAACCAATCTGTTTCTTAAACGAGGGACATGTTTATACGCACAGAACTTTTTTAACTCATAGACGTCCCTGATTGGTTGAAATTGCCAGAAATTGAAGAAAAAAACAACAAATATCTTACAAACTATAGAATTTTCTCAATAAAGCCAAGAGAAAAAGATGTTTTATAAACACATTCTACCAGTATACGAAGTTTGAAATTCTTTTAGTTACCTAGAAATTATGTTAAAAACTGCCGTTCAAACCGAAAAGATCCGTATTTACGATAATATACATACACGTACACACACACATACACGCACACACACACATGCTTGCGCGCAACCATATTTATGCACATAGTAATATGTGTATGTAAAATTATCTGAAGAGTCTTTAAACATTTTCTTTGTTTTACATTTACAGCTGATGTTTATCATATTGCAAGCTGCCGTTATGCTGGACGCGAAATGCGTCCCGCTACACAAAGAGCTGACTCTTGGCGCCTCCATTAGATCCACGTGTCCCAACGCTAGCAGCGAAGAGTTGTGCCCATCAAAAACGGTTATTAACAACGATACTGAGCATCGGCTGCCAATGATATTGCTTGAACGTCGTTGCTGTACGAAATTGTGTTTGAGCGGGAAACCCCACGTTTGCAAAGAGCAGTACATGGAGATCATTGTCATGAAACGACCGACTGTGAACGACCCCTACGTCAAGAAGAGCATGAACATTTCGGTTGGCTGTGTCTGCATGCGTAAGCGGGAGAAGATTGATTTGCCCGAACCGACAATGGAGGAAGAGCGATAACAACATCAACAACAACAACATGAACAACAAACAACAACAAACAACAACAACGACGTCGACAAAGATTTGAAATTACGATACACCTTTTATTTTTTTAAAAATAATTTTAAATGAAATGGTTAAACTCGAAAAAGTCAAGATGTACATACACTACATATGCAAACATACATACATACATATATCTCTTCATAAACGGCAGTTGTCTGCGTTTTCTGTGTGTTGTTTTCGTACCCTCACTCGACCACGGCTTTCAACCGATTCTGAATGAAACTGACACACACATAGCCCAATGTCATATTCAAAACTAACGATGTAAAATTTTAAAGTTCCCCCAGTTCTGAAAAAAAACATAATATTCGACATGGGGTCGAGAATCAAAACGCAAACCCATACCGTCTAGGGGACGCAACTCCCCTTTTTAACTCTCAAAAAAAATTACCTAATTGTTTCCCATTTTTTTGGTATTTTTTGGCTATACTCTCTAAAATGCTTTATAGTTATTTCCACAAACCTGAGCAAGCCGGGCGATACTGCTAGTATATATATATATATATATATATTATAGTATATATATATATAAATATGCATGTATGTCTGTATTATGTATGTATGCAATTATATAATATATATATTATATAATACATAATTACACATACATACAACATATGTACATACATATATATATATAATATATATATATATATATATATAGCATACATACATACACATACATAATACATACATACATACAATACATACATGCATAATACAAATCTACACATACATACAAACACGTACATATATGTATATACATGTACACACATACATAGAAACATACATATATACATACATACACATTTCAAAACATACATACAAAAATATAAACATACACACACACACACACACACACACACACACACACACACACATATATATATATAGCAATAGAGAATATGCAAACCTTAGACCAACTTCTCTATCAACATAGAAACAGTGACAACCATTGAAAGCGTAACTTTGCAATACTCTCTACTCCACTACATTCCACGTTTTACTGTCTTTTTTTTTGTCCCCTTATACAGCAGTTATTGATATAAGATATGGAGCTGAGGTGGTTGTCCGATGGAATAATATCCTACCATCTTTAAAAAATTCACACAAGCATACAAAAATACACATTGACAGTTTAGTCATGGTTATACAACAAAAATATTTGAAATAGAAAAAAGATATTTTTTACATTATACAACCTTTTTTTTTTACAAATTTGCATAACTATTTTACAATATTATATAATGATACATTTTTATACTGCATTTTATAACACATTGCAGAATGAGTATTCATAAGTTTTATATTTCATTCTTATGGGCATATATTTTTACATTTACAGAAGTCAAATATTTTTATATATGTATATTTTTATATATGTACATTTTTTATATAATATCGATGTATATTTTTATATTTTTATATAATATATTCATAGAAAATTATATATATATATATATTTCAATAAAATATTTTTGTAAGATATTTAGTGTCAGTGGTTATTTATTTCTATTAATTTCTGTTTTAGTGAAGCATTGGGATCGATGGAGTTGCCTTAACCTTCCCCTCAAATTTACTAGCTTTGTGTCTAAATTTATAACATTTTGATCTTTCCCATTAATCAGTCGCTATAAAATCAAGAACACAAAATAGAAAATAAGTCATCTTCCTCATAGATTTTGATTTTTACTTCTCATTTTCAGAAAAGCAATAAGGAAATTAAAACCTCAAATATCTCAGAGCGTAATACAATTACAAACATACGAAGAGCCTTTCAGAAGTTTTGAGACTTTATTTTTTTTACTATAGGCAGTTATAACTGTCCAAGATTCTTGTAATTTTGGTACATCAATATCTATAAAGCTGAAATGCGAAAAAGTTGTTTGATTTCTTGGTTATTTGTCTCATTTTGGGATGGGAACGGTTTAAGGGGCGGTAGATGGGGTCGGATTGGCACCAAAATTTACACTGGGGTGTAAAATGGAGTGGGCAATGGTGTGAGGAGGGTTGCAAATCGCTTGGGGCTACCGTTTGGTTGCCATCACCACCAAAACCCGAGCGAAGCACGGGTCAAAATAGCTAGTCGTTACTATATTTCTAATAAGCTGACCTGCCAACTTTTGTTATCCTTGATTGAAGGAGGTGGTTGTAAAAGCCCTTTGAACACACCCAACTAAAAGGTGCTTGTCACAGCTGGCTAGTTTGCAAAATGCAATCAGGACGTGAAGACAGTTTGGAAGCTCGCCATGCGATGCAGTTTTGTGTTAAACAGAAAATTATAAAATGCTCCAGACAGTTAATGGATTAACTTGTATGATCCGAGCATCTGTTTTTCGCTAACACAAGAAGCCAGGCAAAGCAAGTCCACTAGGAAGCTCAAGATGAACTCCGTTTTCGACAGCAAGGGTTTCATCTACATCCGCTGTGTCCCCTCTGACCAGACAGTCAACAATGGATACTTTGTGAAAGATACAACCTCGAGACAACGAATAAGTAAAGAAACTCTCTTTATTACAAAATACAGGCCACTTCTTAACGGGTCTACGACAAACGATTAATATACCTCAACTTTAGAATAACAGAAATATACACACACAAATATTACATTCCAAAGAATCCATTACAAATCAGCCCCAATCACAGCTATAATCCATAACGTGCCAACTTCAAGTCATACAACACCTCGCTACTTTCACTCATTCATATTCTCCCTTCTCTTTTTTCTTCTTCTTCCTCTTCTTCTTCATCATCATCATTATCATCATCATCATCGTCATCACCATCATCATCATCTTCTTCTTCTCCTTCTCCTTCTTCTTCTTCTTCTTCATCATCATCATCATCATCATCAACATCGTCATCTTCTTCTTCTGCTCCACCTTCTACCTCTTAACTTTATCACTAATGCTTTTTAGTATAACACCTACGCAAATTCCATAAACAAACCTTTCAATAGAAATATTCTCCTGAATTGAACTGCAACTGCTAGCCGCCACTGACCATTCAAAATACGACCATCAAGGCACTCCCAAATTTTTCCACCCCCTCTCCTCATAAAACCTTCTTCTTCTTCTACCTACCAAGAATTCACAACGGCCTCGAACACACAAGTGCAAACAAGGGAGACAGAGAAAGGCAGAATGCCACTTATATTTGAACACTATACAAATATTCCTTTAAAAAAACTTTTCCTTTAATTTTTCTAAATTTAATTATTTAATCGTTACAGTTGAAAAGGTCTCAAAATGACCGAAACCGGTACTGAAATGTTCTTTATAAAATTATTTTAGCATTTTCTATTTTGACTTGTTTTTTTTCATATATATATATATATATATATATATATATATATATATATATAAGAGAGATGGGGAGAGATAGACAGGGAGGGAGGGGAGAGAGCGCGCGAAAGGAGAGAGAAGTGAGAAGGATATATTAAATGCACGAACTTTATTAATTACTTTGATAATTACGCTACATCCGGGTTCATTCTTGTTTTGTTTTGCTTTTACTAATCACTTATTAAGGCAGCAAGCTAGCAGAAACGTTAGTATGCCGGACAAAACGATTAGCTGCATTTCGTCCGTCTTGCCTTACATCCTTTTCGGGTCGATGAAATAGGTACCTGTTGCGTACTCGGGTCAATGTAATCGACTTACCCCTTCCCTTAAAATTGTTGGCCTTGCACCACAATTTGAAGCCATTAATTACTTATTCCGCAATTTGTAAAATAATAACACGATTAACTATCTTTGTATGTTGCTAAAGAGTTTTTTTTATAAAACTGCGTACATTCAAGTCCCTTCAATGCAGCTATTTTCGGAATTATAGCAATATCACACTTTACTTCCGTTTCAATCTAATATGATAAATGCAAAAAGTAATTTCCGTGTGTCAATGTGTCAGACTTCGACACCCTCTCTCACTATTTATTGACACTTCTACTATTGCTCATAATGGGGTGAGGGTAATAGTAGGCATAGTGACGGTGAGGGCAGTGGCAAAGACAGAGAGAGAGAGAGAGAAAGAAAAAGAGAAGGAGAGAGTGAGAGACAAAGAAATTTTGGGAAAGTTGATGTTTTTACTAAAAATAGTAGTGCTGATGGTGGCAGTAGGAATAATAAGAGAGAGAGAGAGAGAGAGAGAGAGAGAGAGAGAGAGAGAGAGAGAGATACCGGGTATGTGAGAAAAAGAGGGACTAAACACTGAACCAACATACTGAACCAACATACTGAACGATGGTAATAGGACGATAATAATAGTATGAGCTGTAGTTGTGATAGAGACGGAGGCGGGGTGGTGGTGGTGGTGGTGGTGGTGGTGGTGGTGGTGGTGGTGGTAGCCGAGATGGTCAGGGATGACGGTGAGAGTAAGTGATGTGAAAGACAGTGATGATGGTGGAGGAGGGAAAGGCGGCGAACTCAAAGGTATTGATGGTGGTGGCGTCAGAAGTCTGAATGGTGTGTGTGTGTGTGTGTGTGTATGGCAGATGTGGTGACGGTGGTGGTGGTACTGTTGTTTATCAAGCAGCTTTGCAATAAGTTCCAAGTCGACAAATTATATCTCTGTTTTGAAGTACATTGTTCATTGCTTGAAAAATATTGTTCAAGTTTAATAAAATTTATATATACTCAATGCATTGTTGGGCCCAAGGCCTAATGAAGGGCCCTCAACGGGAGCTAGCTGAAAAGCCACCCTATCGGGCGGTTTTTAAGCTAGTTATATATATTTCTAATTTTAGAAATAAAAATTTGTAAGTGTATTGCAGAAATAAATGTGCACCAATATTATTGTACGAGAGTATTTATTCATCCAATCAATTGGCTTAAACGGTAATGTTGTCCACGCATTCTATTCTCACAGTCAGTGGAGGCGCAATGGCCCAGTGGTTAGGGCAGCGGACTCGCGGTCGTAGGATCGCGGTTTCGATTCCCAGACCGGGCGTTGTGAGTGTTTATTGATCGAAAACACCTAAAAGCTCCACGAGGCTCCGGCAGGGGATGGTGGTGATCCCTGCTGTACTCTTTCACTACAACTTTCTCTCACTCTTACTTCCTGTTTCTGTTGTACCTGTATTTCAAAGGGCCGGCCTTGTCACTCTCTGTGTCACGCTGAATATCCCCGAGAACTACGTTAAGGGTACACGTGTCTGTGGAGTGCTCAGCCACTTACACGTTAATTTCACGAGCAGGCTGTTCCGTTGATTCGGATCAACCAGAACCCTCATCGTCGTAACCGACGGAGTGCTTCTTCTCTTTCTTCTTCTCACACTCTTTTCGCCACTTCTTTGTCTTAAAATGGTTTTTATTATTCACCCTTTCAGTATTCCAAAATGAAAAGATTAGAAATGGAAAGCAATAATTTTAAAAAGAAAATGCAAAATCATAAATGGAGAAGAATACTGGGAAAAACCTTCCAGTTGTGGCGTAAGAATTTCATTTTATGTTACTCAGCTAAGAAAAATAATTGAATGATATTAAGTGCGCAGCCCTTGCAAGCTGCGAGGATATCTCATCGAAAAGTGGTCAACTTTAGTTCTCGCATTTATCAACATAAATGAGTAACTGATCAAAAGTAGCGAATAAACACGCTTATAATGCAAGTAGTTATTTATTTTAAGAAATTCAAAGGTAGGAAAGAAGGTGACTACGAAGAAATGTTTACTGCAAAAAATGGCCGGATTTATGAAAAAAAAAAAAAATCAAGCCGGTTGCGAAATGTAAATGTACGTGAAGAAGAAGAAGAAGAAAGAAGAAAGAAGAAGAAGAAGAAGAAGAAGAAGAAGAAGAAGAAGAAGAAGAAGAAGAAGAAAGAAGAAGAGAAGAAGAAGAGAAGAAGAAGAAGAGGAGGAAGAAGAAGAAGAAGAAGAAGAAGAAGGGCAGACGAAATATCTATTTCTTTACTACCCACAAGGGGCTAAACACAGAGAGGACGAACAAGGACAGACAAATGGATTAAGTCGATTATATCGACCCCAGTGCGTAACTGGTACTTATTTAATCGACCCCGAAAGGATGAAAGGCAAAGTCGACCTCGGCGGAATTTGAACTCAGAACGTAGCGGCAAACGAAATACCGCTAAGCATTTCGCTCGGCGTGCTAACGATTCTGCCAGCTCGCCGCCTTAGTTAATAAATGATATTCACAAAAAAGATGGCTTCACACGAAAAGAATTTTGGGAATCATCTCATGATTTAGGGGCAGTAAAAATGATTTTAAAATCTGATACAAGTTACAAAATAAATAAATAAATAAATATAATAAACAACCGCCTACACACAAAAAACAAATACGAAAGATATTGGGAACAAATTCTATCACCAATTTATTGATGACTAGCAGTATCGCCCGGCGTTGCTCGGATTTGTAAGGGAAATAACTATAGAAGCATTTTTAGAGATGTAAAGTATAATAGCCATCTCAATATGGCTAACCACAAAGGGGGGGGTGTTACTGTAGCTTTTTACCTTCTGAGATTTAATAATACATTTTTAGAGAGTTACTTCCCTTATATAATTGCAAAAAAAATGCATTAAAAATGGAAAAAATGATGGTAAATTGTTTTTAAAATCGTAGACGCTCGCTAATACCCAGAAGGGTTCGATATGAATCACGACTATAAGATACCCGCTTTTGGTTACACTGCACCGCAAAATGTGGAAGTAGTTAGGAATCTAAATCGTAGGAGACAGACAGCACACAACCTCACTTTTATATATATAGATTTGGGCAAGAATTGGCAAACCAGTGACCGAGTGTTCGGGATGAAGTAAAAACCGTCTTAGCATTGAATTCTTAAATACTACCTAAAAAAAGAGGGAGAGAAGAGGTGACAACAATCAGTATTCTCGCTGCTGCTCATTATTTGTAAGATTATAGGATTTAGTCACACGTATATGCCTGATTGATTGCACCCTCAAAGAAAATCTGCTGGATGCGCTAAGTGGTCTCAAACACTGTCGGTGGCTTCACGTCGATATTATAGGTACAGGAGAAAGACGCAGAAAAAATACGCCGCGCAAAGAATGGAGATCTATGTTATCTTTATCGACTTGATGAGAGACTTCAATTCGTAAAGATGTGGATCATCTTTGTCAAGTTCGATTGCCCACAAAAATTCACTCGCTTCATCCACCTCTGTTACAGTGGTAGAGCTGGATCAGTGCTAGTTACGTCAGACCGACCGTACCTTTTGAAAAAGGAGTGACAGACACTAAGCTGAGGCTCTAATCACTTGTTCAATTACTGTGTCAAAGATAATTTTCAGTATTTTAGCGCAGCACCAAAACGGTTGAAAGCTTGTGTTAGTAATTGAACCAGTTGACGTAGTCAGCAACTTTCTAGCTTGTGATAAAAGGAAACCTCTCAGCGTGAAACCTTCTCCTTATGGTTCATCATATTCCCCACTAGCCTTGATGGAATAAACCACAACTGAATCCATCGAAAATGAGAATGTATTGTGCTTTCCTCACCTGCAATGAGCCACCTGTGATGATGGATTTTTAGCATCCAGCTTGAATGTTACACATACTAGTTAGAGGTATTGCGATATTTATTTTATTGATCAACTAGCAATATCGCCCGGCGTTGCTCGGGTTTGTAAGGGAAATAACTATAAAGCATTTTTAGAGAGTTATAGCCAAAAATAGCAAATAAATGGAAAAAAAATTATGGTAAATTATTTTTTGAGAGTTAAAAAGGTCGAGTTGCGCCCCCTAGACAGTCTGTTGTTTGTGTTTCTGATTCTCGACTCCATGTCGAATTTATCGATTTTTTTCAGAACTGGGGGAACTTTTCAAAGTTGTCGCTGCGTTAGTTTTGAATTATGACATTGGGCTATGTGTGTGTCAAGTTTCATCAGAATCGGTTGAAAGCCGTGGTCAGGGTGAGGGTACAACCTGACAGACACACAGACACGCAGACAGACAGACTGCCGTTTATATATAGAGAGAAGATATTACATTTTGACGTAAGGTGGCGTGCAAGCAGAATCGTTAGCACGCCGGACAAAATTCTTATCGGCATTTCGTCCGAGTTTAGGTTCTGAATTTAAATTCCGCCACGGTTAACCTTACCTTTCATTCTTTCGGAGTTAATAAAAGAAGAACCAGTTTTGAACACTCGGGTTGATGTAATCGACTTACCCACTTCGCTCGAAATTGCTGGCCTTGTTCCAAAATTTGAAACCATTATTATTATTATTATTGCAAGTGAAAAAGGCGGCAAGCTGGCAGAAATGTTAGCACGCCGGTATTTCGTCCGTCTTTACATTCTGAGTTTAAATTCCGCCGGGGTCGACTTTGCCTTTCATCCTTTCAGGGTCGATTAAATAAGTACCAGTTATGCACTGGGGTCGATGTAGTTGACTTAATCCCTTTGTCTGTCTTTGTTTGTCCTCTCTGTGTTTAGCCCCTTGTGGGCAGTAAAGAAATGGGTATTTCGTCTGTCTTTACGTTCTGACTTCAAATTCCTCCAAGGCCGACTTTGCCTTTCACCCTTTTGAGGTCGATGTAATCGACTCATCCCCTCCCCCGAAATCGCTGGCTTTGTCCCAAAAATTTGTAACCATTATTGTTGCAAATAGAATACGTCGATTTTATCGAATTTTGTTGTTTTGAGCTAAGTAATTTTGGATTTTGTCGTACCATTTTGGTATTAAGCCAACTGGCTGCTTCTGATGTTAGTTGACGCAGTGAAATTTTCATCCCTTTGAAGCTAATTTTGACTGTATAAAGCTAAAGCAAATATATATACTTTAAAAAAATGCTTTGTGGCTTCTCAAATCAAGGGAGGAGATGGCTCTTTGAAGAGCCATTACGAAAATAGGTCCCCTTTACTACTTGCTACACTTACCAATGCAATGATAACAATAATAATGACGATAACATCGACAAAGCAACACAAATGAAAAAAGACGTGAAAGTAATACTACCTCTACCACTGCAGTATATACTAACCACAATAGTATATACTAACCACAATAGTATATACTAACCACAATAGTGACAAACAAAACAAAGAGAACATTGAAACAAACTCAACCGCCACCACCATCACTAGCACAAACTTTAATCTATATATATAAAACTGTAGTTGTGTGAGTGTCCGTCCCCTTCGATTTAGATTCCTAACTATTCCCACATTTTGCGGTGCAGTTTAACCAAAAGTGGGTATCTTCTAGTCGTGATTCATATTGAGCCCGTCTGAGTATTAGCGCGCGTCTACGATGAGTCTACGATTTTAAAAATAATTTAACATAATTTTTATTCCATTTTAATGCATAATTTTTCGTGTTGATGGCGGCGGAGTTGGCGTCCATGGTCACACCTGCACCTGTTTGCTTCTCCCCTCCCTCGTGAAGCTGTGGGGAAGGGAGTGTAAGGAAATCAACGTCGTAAAGCGTTGTCAAGGAGACCGGCGTTCTTTTAGAACAACGACTTCATGGCTTGAAGACACCAAAACAGAAATGGCTAAGAAAGCCCGAATTGGCATCTATAAGGGAAGTAACTCTCTAAAAATGCTTATATAGTTATTTCCCTTACAAACCCGAGCAACGCCGGGCGATACTGCTAGTACAATATAAATAGTAAACACCGAGGCTTGCAAACTAAGTGGGAAAGAATTCGTGATTGTGTGTATAAAACTACAGGCAGTTTATTTATCAGACAAAATAACTAAAGAATTCAAAAGCTAATCTCGCAAAAGATGGTAGAATAATTTACAAAAACGCATTGTAAACAAGTCCAAGAGGAAACCTTAAGAAAAACCATATTATACAAATATGTTGGATTCTAAATGGGGTGACGTGAGCAAGAGATGCGGACTCAGATTTAAAAGTGTCTTAAATCAATCTGAGGTGTAAATGCCTGCTTCAAGAGGTCGAGGAAGACGTTATGGCACAGTTGAGGTGAAGTTTAAAACGGAAGAAGCCAAAGAAAATTCAACAAAACTAAATAGCTATTAACTGCTCCTGATTCCAACATACGATCGGGGAATTGTAAAGATAGAGGTGGCAGAGGTACCAACAGAAGTAGATATTTCTCTGCTGGTGGCGGAAGTTGAATACAGTGTAGAAAATAAATTCTGTATTTTACAAGATCTTGCAGTGCATTCTTTTTTTTATCAAGTTGACAGCTTTGATAGCATTTATAAGTGCATCATTCAAACGGCCTGCCATGTGTTTGGCGACCAGATGCTGTCGATGAAGAACACGGTGCATACAAAGCACATTAGGAACAGCTTTTTTTAAGTAAGCACTGAATCCCCGATGTCTTCCGCCATCTGTTGCACAAAAATACATACATACATGTTAATATTTTATGATTCCCAAATTTTCTGTGCTGCACACCCCGCGCAGGCTCCTATGGCTCCATATTTTTCAAACTTAGCCTTGTGGCTCCCTAGAAATGTTTCATGGTCCCCTAGGGAGCTATATGGCTCCCGTTGAGAAACCCTGCTCTAAATCAATCAAATGGTTTAAGCATAGAATTGAACTTCTGGCACAATGATGGCAATAGATAATAGTACCAGCCAATGTAAAATGCGGACGCATACTAACAATATTCTTAACAATTAAATCTGGAAAAATAGAGGAAAAGAGAAAAAAAAACCTCATTAAAATTTGAGCTTAAAATATTACTCTTAGGTACTACTTCATATCTTTTTTAAAATTCGATTAATTTCACTTTTTTGTACTAAATGAATTAATAAAAAATTTTAATTCGAATTTTAGCATCAATATTTTAAGCTCTAATTTTAATGATTTTTTTTTCTTGTCCTCTACTTTCCAGCTTTAATTGTTAAGAATATTGTTAGTATGCGTGCCCATTTTTCATTGGCTAGTCCAGTGTCTTTACAGGAATAGCAGTAATAGTAAAATTTTAATTAAAAATATATAAAATTACCATTTTTTGCAGTCATTTTAAATTCAAAAATTTCCAAGAAAATGACTTTATTTTTAATAGATTAAATTAATATTGAATAGAATATAATTACACATAGCATTTGCCTTTTCTGAACAGCCTTACTACAGACTTCAGTACCGCTCATTGAGACAAAGCCACAAATAATCATATTCTATTTACTATAAAATTAATAAATAAATTGTGGAGGCGCAATGGCCCAGTGGTTAGGGCAGCGGACTCGCGGTCATAGGATCACGGTTTCGATTCCCAGAGCGGGCGTTGTGAGTGTTTATTGAGCGAAAACACCTAAAAGCTCCAGGATGGGGTTGGTGGTGATCCCTGCTGTACTCTTTCACCACATCTTTCTCTTACTTCCTGTTTCTGTTGTACCTGTATTTGTCACTCTCTGCGTCACGCTGAATATCCCCTTAACTACGTTAAGGGTACATGTGTCTGTGGTACACGTTAATTTCACGAGCAGGCTGTTCCGTTGATTCGGATCAACCGGAACCCTCGTCGTCGTAACCGACGGAGTGCTTCCATATCCAATAAATAAATTATAAATAAAATCATTTTTAGCATGCAAATAATTAACTCCATGTTTGAAAATTTTAAAATAGGGAAAATTGACTGTTAAAATATTTGAATTTGGGTCATTTGCTTTTCTGAACAGCCCTACAACATGATTCAGTACTGCTCATAGAGATAAAATAAAAATAAAAAAATTTATTAAATAATCTTGTTATTAAAATAATTTATTCAGAAATGGACTTTAAAAAACCTTACTACAAAAAAAAAATTGAGCAAAAAAATTCATTTTTTAAACAAAATAATTTCGACTAATAAAAATAAATTGTTGTTGTGTGTGCGCCTAAGAAATAGTTTGGTTAATAGGTGAGTAGTGAGCATAACTACAGATTTCTGTCCCCCACCCCGATTTTGGATGATCATATCTTTCAGAAAAATGGATATTTTTTAATGAAATTTTCTACCAATGTGTTACATCATGTAAATTCTGAATACACAAAATTTGTTTTGGGAAAGTGTTTTAGGAGGGGGTTGGTTGGGGAATTTCGGAAAATTCCCCAGAGTCCACTTCAATTCGTCTTAACTTTCAAGAAAATGGATATTTTTTTTTTATGAAATCCTCTACAAATATACCTCGGACTATTTAGATTCTGAGGACATAGGAATTTTGGGGGGAAAACAATTGGGGGTTATATTTTAGAACTGTTTCCCACTCAGGGTTGTTTCGGAACAAGTCGTCCATATTTGTTTCATTTTCTCCGTTTTTTTGTGCGTTTGTGCATCCGTAGATTCCTACTGAAGCAACAAACAGGCAAATGAAGCCCTCACCAGAAAACTCGTTATGCTAAAAATAACAGCTAAAGGTCTGGTCCACAGAAATATGTTATTGAGACGACTTATCTGTTGTATACGATTTTTCTTTTCACCAGGTAAACGTTTCTAGAAGCCAAAATCAGGAATATACACGCACAGTTAAATATACAAGTGTAAAGTATAATTCGTTGCATAATCTCTATAATAAACATTGAATGGAATAATTCCCCGTTTGAACTTTTAAAATTTCATGTGTGTGTGTGTGTGTGTAATAGTAGTAGTAGTAGAAATTATCTAAATTCATGGGGGAGGGGAGAATCTGTAGTTATGCCTGAGTAGTGTCCCTTTATTATCACCCAAAAATTGATAAAAATTTGAGAATTAAATGTCTTTTTTTTTTGCTCTTGGATAAAATTTTACAAAACCTTTGCCAATGTATTCCTTTAACATTTCTCTTTCATTTATAATAATTCTTATTCAAAATTAAAAGAATGGTGTGGATTCAAAGTGTCGATGTAAGGCGTTACTACCCGTCGGTCAACCAGTTTGGTCTATACATTTTTTCCTCTTAACTTTTGTTCTACTGCACCAGATTTTAAGTATTTTATGTCTAAACTTGCAGTATCGCCCGGCGTTGCTCGGGTTTGTAAGGGAAATAACTATATAAGCATTTTTAGAGATGTAAAGTATAATAGCCATCTCAATATGGCTAACCACAAAGGTGGGTGGGGTGTTACTGTTACGTTCTGAGATTTAATAATAAATTTTTAGAGAGTTACTTCCCTTATATATGCCAAAAATGCATTAAAAATGGGAAAAATTGATGGTAAATATTTTTTAAAATCGTAGACTCATCGTAGACGCGCGCTAATACCCAGAAGGGCTCGATATGAATCACGACTATAAGATACCCGGTTTTGGTTAAACTGCACCGCAAAATGTGGGAGTAGTTAGGAATCTAAATCGTAGGAGACAGACAGACACACAACCTCACTTTTATATATAAAGATATAAAGTTGTAGCTTATCACTAGTCAGATATAATTAAAAAAAACTAAATTTGATTTCGATTAAAACTGAATTGGAAGACACCGACTGTGACAAAAAAAGCAACGTTAAGAATATTATTCAACTGCTACCGTAGTTGAATGATATGATGGAATATTTATTTATTTTTTTATGCACCCTTTTCAAGCCTAGCTAGGCTCATGGGCTCGGTTTCCATGGCCTATGTGTGCCCCCCCCCCTGGACGGGACGCAAGTCCATCGCAGGGTTACTCATGAAACAGGAAGAAAGAGTGAGAGAAAGTTGGGTGCGAAAGAGTACAATAGGGGTCGCCACCGGAGCCGCGTGGAGCTCAATAAACACACACAACGCCCGGTCTGGGAATCGAAACCGCGATCCTCCCACCGCGAGTCTGCTGCTCTATCCATTGGGCCATTGCGCATCCATGATGGAATATATTTTGGAGCTGGCAGAGACGTTAGCACGCTGGGCGAAATGCGTAGCCGTGAGTTCAAATTCCGCCGAGGTCGACTTTGCCTTTCATCCTTTCGGGGTCGATTAAATAAGTACCAGTTACGCACTGGGGTCGATATAATCGACTTAATCCGTTTGTCTGTCCTCTCTGTGTTTAGCCCCTTGTGGGTAGTAAAGAAATAATAAATAAATGCTTTGCGTATGTAATTTGCTTGAACTATTAATTTAAGCTTGAAATTCGAAAAAACTTTTGATTCAACTAGATACACATCCAGCGAAAAAATCAGTAGCGGACGGCTTGTGTACCCACATTCGTGTTAATTGCTTTTATAGACTGGTCCTTCAGATATGAAACTGGATCCATAAAGATAATTATAATTCGATAAAATATTCATGTTTTTAATTTAGGGGCTCTTCATTACATTTATTACAGGCCTTACATCCACTTGACCCAGCGCTGGTAGTGAGCTATTAAAAATGGTAGGGTACCAGATTAAATTTATTATCAGTTCTGAGCTGAAATCTGGCAGGAATTTATTTTTCTTTGCCTCAGTCTTCAAGTTTCCACATCCGAACAATGATATAATATTTCTTTATTATCCATACGGATTAACACAGATGGGGACAATACAATGTTTTAGGTCAACATGGAACTTTTTACAATGAAGTCGGATGAGTTATTTACAAAGGAATGAAATTACAATGAAAATTAAATAAGGACAAATAAACAAAGTAAACAATGAAGATAAAAGAACAGGATAGCCGACCCCACGGGCCCTCATATTTTAGCTGCAACCTTTTGGTTAGTGATCGTGGCGTGTTCATGCAGGGCCTTTCACACCCAGCATCCGAGCGACACGCATCCATCTTTTTTTGAATACAGACTCTGTCAGACACCTTTTCTCTAGCTCCACCTTCTTCTTCAGATGGAATCTAAAGAAGTTCGTTAGCGCGGTGCCAGAGGTCATGGTGTCTGACATTATACCTTTCATTCTGGTCTTCCATGATATAAGCCTATCTGTGATGTTTCTCCCACGCAAGTCAAATTCATGACACGAATCAGAATCTCAGTGGCCGTCATTTCACTTTATGTTTGCTCTTTGAAAAGTTATAGGACAACTTACTTCTTTTAAGATATGATTATGAGTGTCATTGGATAAGTAATATTTTTCTCGAGAAGAGTTGCATATGAACCAGATTTGATTTCAACTGTAGACATTTCCGTTCATTTACGCTGCTTGTACATCTTTCTTATAAAATATAATTATATGACATTCGTCTCGTTTGGAGGCGTGACCATAGTTCACCGAGAACCCTATCTCTAATTTGTAACACATTGAATGGGACTGACTCCTTTTGCAAGCAAACTTCTCAACGATGGTAATCGAAAAGTTTCTTATAAATGTCACCACAAAATAATGGGTTTTCTCCAATTTGCCTTTTGGAACTACCTCATATATTAATTAATTATATTACGGAGATGTACTTGCATAGCAAGTGACCTGATCTGAGATCGTGTGCTGGAACGAAAGCAATTGCAGCGTGTAAGGTGTTTATAAGCCATTTAAGAAACACACAAAAACCGTTAGATTCACTTCGACGTTTAAATTTAATTTGTCAAAGTATTTTCGTCGCTTTGAGACCGCGACCTCTTCACTGACAAAACTTCGGGCTGCATCAAAGCGACGAAAATATTTTGAAAAATTAAATTTAAATGTTGAAGTGAATCTAACGGGTTTTTTTGTATTTCTTAAATGGCTTATAAACACCTTCCACGCTGCAATTGTTTAATTAATTATACGATAGAAAAATAAAAGCGACGAATTCGCCCTTATCGCTTTGGTATCCGTCAGAACAGCCAAATTTACATCTAAAAAGTTTTTCTTTTTTTTTTTTCGTTATTTTGAGAACTGTGCGGTTAATCAATGCAATAGTAGGGTGTCCACATTACTGTGATTAGCCAATGCTGTTTAAGTCACATATCAACCCTGATCGTGTTTCAACCAATGATTAGAGGTGTTTGCCAGTTTTCTTTTTTAAGTATAGTATATCCAGAAGTATAGTATATCCATATAATATACCTACTTTTCTTTTCTTTAATTGAAACAGCAGAATATTAGTTGAAGGTAGTTTGGACCAGAAAGTAAAAGCAAATGGGAAGAGCAACGGTTCTTGAAAGCTGTATCGAGTTTTATTAAAAATACAATTTAAGCCTTTTTAGAATCCATTGCAATTATTGGGCGTCTTGAAAAAACAGGTTATTCATAATTTTGGTTGACACGAGTGTAATTATTTAAAAGTGGAGGCGCAATGGCCAAGTGGTTAGGGCAGCGGACTCGCGGTCGTAGGATCGCGGTTTCGATTCCCAGACCGGGCGTTGTGAGTGTTTATTGAGCGAAAACACCTAAAGCTCCACGAGGCTCCGGCAGGGGATGGTGGTGATCCCTGCTGTACTCTTTCACCACAACTTTCTCTCACTCTTACTTCCTGTTTCTGTTGTACCTGTATTTCAAAGGGCCGGCCTTGTCACTCTCTGTGTCACGCTGAATATCCCCGAGAACTACGTTAAGGGTACACGTGTCTGTGGAGTGCTCAGCCACTTACACGTTAATTTCACGAGCAGGCTATTCCGTTGATCGGATCAACCGGAACCCTCGTCGTCGTAACCGACGGAGTGCTTCCAAAAAAAAAAAAATTATTTAAAAAAAAGACGATCAATAGCTTTCTTCGTTTGTTTGTTTTTTTTTCTAATTCTCTAACTTCAAAGAAAAGTTATTTTTCCTTTTCTTTCTTACTTTTTCTCTGCTTTCCATTCGAAGTGCGTCAGTAATGTTTAGTTTTTATTTTGCTTTTGTAATTTTTTTTCTTTAGTGCTCTGGTAATTTTTGTATCTGTTTGCCAATATGCCACGAGATTGAGAACCAAAAACTAAGTTCCCGCGTTGGCTTATTACAGATTGATTTCGTTACCAGTCAGCAGTAATATTTTAATCAACTAGTCCTCGTTCAGCGGATGTTTCAAACATTTATGAAAGAAATCCTTGTGATTTTTATATTTCTAAAATGCTTGGAATTTTTCAAGACCAGAAAATCATTTTCAAGGGAGTTAACTGTAGTAGGAACCCATTTGGAGTTACTTCCTTTAGTCACAAGAAACCTCTGAAGCGATTTTTTCTTTTTACTATCCACAGTAAACTAGTGAACTTCCTGTCACCTGACTACTAGCAAAGATGGCCAGCGTCTGTTACATACGGTAGTGGACCGTTGTGGTTTTGTTTACGTTTAAATGCTGTTTATGGTAACACACCAATGGTGACCTCCCTATGTAGGGATCTGCCTATTCGCAGTGCGGTGCTCCGCGTTACGTGTAAAGCCTAGCACAGAGACTACGTACCGTGAAACTTGTTATAAAAGACGAAACACGCCCTGCAGGAAGAGAACTCCAAACAAAGAATAAATCCAAGGCTCTTCAGATGGCTTTGAGAGACGTAAAGATTTGTCTGCTCGGTGACAGTGGAGTCGGAAAGACAAGCATTGTCTGGCGTTTTGTGACAAACACTTTCCGCGAGAATCCAGGCAGCACAATTGGCGCTTCTTTCATGGTGAAGAATCTAGTGTTGGACAGCAAAACATTCCGATTCCAAATCTGGGATACAGCAGGACAAGAGAAATACCATGCTTTAGCACCCATGTACTTTCGCGGTGCAGCTGCTGCTATTGTGGTGTATGATATTACGAAGGAATCGTCCTACAGATCTGCAAAGGAGTGGGTGAAAAGATTACGGAAACATGGTGTCACCGACGCAGTTATTGCTCTTGCAGGAAATAAATGTGATGCCGAGGATCTTCGAGAGGTGTCTGCTAAAGATGCCCAAGCTTACGCTGACTCTATACAGGCTATTTTCGTGGAAACTAGTGCCTTGGTTGCTGTAAATATTCCCGAATTGTTCACCTCCATTGCTCAAAGACTGCCACCAATCAACGACAATTCTGTAGATAATGACAACACCGTGAATATGACCAGTCGAACCTCGACTAAATCTTGTTGTTTCTCTTCCTCCGGCTCGTCGACGGCCAAAAACGTGGGTACTAATCAATGACAACCTGCAATATATTCCATACGCTAATTGTTTTCTATTCTCCAGTTGATATATATTATATATATTTTATTTCTTCTCATTAATTGAAATATTATAATTGATTATAACAATAACAACAATAATAGTTTATTTATTGTTACTAATACTATTCATCCAGCTTATTATTTAATGATATTACTTAATATAATGCTATCGTTCCGGCCAGTTTAATTCACTACTGAAAATGTTTAATTAACTTCGCATGTGCGTGTGTGTTCATAATAATAATCCACCCTGCTTCGTCGGTGGGTGTGGCGAGCGAAATCTTTAAAAGTGTAAACACAAAATGAAACGTAACAACCTACCTAATGTTGTATATATATATATATATATATCAACAGTTTGTTGAGCTACACAAAAATTTAACCACTGTAAAGACATGTTACTACTAAAATACGTTTCTCTCACATGCTTTGTCACCCTTCAAAGAAATATACAATTCTTTACACTCTGTTAATCTTGTTTTAAATTAACATTTAAATGGAAATCTTTGATAACTTTTTAGCAAAGATTTTGAGTATCTAATGGAGTTTTTGTTATTTAATGTGCTTTAAATTTAACTTCCACCATCAAATTCGTGTCTTTATTATTATTTATATATATATATATATATTTGTGTATTTGATTTTAGATTTTAGCACTTTCATTTGCATAAACGTGCTAGTATTTTTTTACACACCTGAAGACCTCTGCTTTTATTTCTCTATATCATCTCGAACATTTTCGTTGCAATTTATATTGCCGGATTTTAAATCGTGTTCTTTTAAACTTTTAAGCTGTACCCTCTTAAAGTGATAACAAAAAGTAAGATATCGCTACTTGATATGACGATAGCGACATTTTGATAAGACTGTCGATTGAGTGACAAGTCAATGTTACTATGAGTACACACATTTTATGTGTATATATATATATATATGTGTGTGTGTGTGTAGGTATATATGTGTGTGTGTGTGTGTATACGCACATACACACACACACATATATATATATATATATATTGTATGTGTTTACGCGCGCACACTCTTATAAATCCATTTAATGCTGTCATTTACACCTTTTTGTTGTTGTCTTTGAAACTGTTATAAGTAATTCGGGTTGAAGGCTCGGGGCAATTTTTTTATATGCAGACAGCATCGTTCCCACAACAAAATCCTAATTGGATGGTCTGTAATGTGTAAGAATTATTTTGGAAATTTCACATATCGTTATATTAATTGAACATGAAAGAAAACTGATCATTGTAGTTGTAGCTTTAAAAATTCGATAACACCAGGGAAAATTGTCATGAAAGAATGAGGATTATTGGAAACTCCATATTATGTTAGTAGTACAAAAAAACGGCTGCATTTTTGTTGTAGAATTTCAGTAATCACCTGGTCTTAACTGAGTGAATAATCAGGGACTGAAAACTATGAACCTCATAAGACGGTTTGCTAGGAATAGTCTAACCTATGTTGTCTAGGTCTGGTCTTCTCAAACTGACAAATACTGTCCTCACTCAAACATTGAATATGAGGGACATATTTTGACACTCTCTACCCCACTTTTATTAATGACAAGTCAAATTAGATTTTGTATCTGTGTAATTCTTCTGTCTTCAACATGATGTTTGGCAAGGTTACAAAACTGGAATCTCTCTTAAATCTGACAATCTTTCTGCTGTTTTTCAATCGTCACAGTCTCCATTAGGGCCCCTTCTCTTTTCCTAATTGAAAGCACTGGCTAAGGTGAATTAATTAGCACTAGGGAGGGTACCAGTGTTTCCGGGAATCACTAGCTTTAATGATTTCAATGCGACAAAGGAACTCAAGGGAGCAGGGAAGATTTGAAAAGAAGGATCTGATGGTGATTTGTAGGATATGAAACATGAACTTCAGGGTTGTGTGCATAGTTATTTTTAACTCCACCCAACCTGATGCATAAGAATGAATAAGTGGATAAAGTTGGACAAGTTTAATTTAAAATGACGCTAGTAAAAGGAAAGAGAAGCGGATCTCTCTACTAAGACGGTTGATGGGAAGAGAATACTCAACGATGCAATGAATTTAATATGACTTTGAGTATACGTACTGTGTGTGTGTAGTGTATTTGCATGGACATAAGTCTTGGTGAAGATATTTATGTCAGGTTGTATTCCAGATCCATCTGTTCATCTTTTTCTTTGAAACTGTTTTAGAGTAATTCTATATTTGATACTTTCAGTAACCTTTTGTATGAAGATAATGTAGTTCCCAGTACAGAATCACATTATGTTCTGTGAGAATTATGTTGAAAATATTTACTTTTGGATATCTTCTAGTGAACATAAAGACAACTATTCTTTATAGTAAAAATCCTATAAAAATTCTAATTAGAGTAGAAAACAGTTCCAAAAGTAGGATATGAAGATGTGAGGGAAAAGGCATATTATTAAATTTGTTGTTGAATTCATCATTCCATATAATTGAGTTGAAATGGATAAGTTGTGACTAGGCTAATCATGTGCAAACCATCTGTTACAAAAGTATTGTATCATGCACAATGGTGAGCTACACTGCTTTCATATATATATATATGTGTGTGTGTGTGTATGTTGTGTCTTGTGTGTATTTATGTATATTTGTAATATACATATGAAAATACATAGGTGCAGGCATGGCTGTGTAGTTAAGAAGTTTACTTCCCAATCACATGTTTTGGGTTCAATCCTACTACATGGTACCTTGAGCAAGTGTCTTCTACTACAGCCCTAGTCTAGTTCAAAGCTTTGTGAGTGGGTTTAGTTGGCTGAAACAGAAAGAAAACTAATGTGTGTGTGCTTTTGTGTTTTCTTATTTTGACATCATGCAGTTATAGTATGTGATACAAGTGATGCTGTTTGCTGTCAATCTTTACTTCAAATATGAGTGGCTCTGGGGGAAATATTATCTACCATAGAAATAGGATTGACAACAAGAAGGTCAACTGATCATGGAAAATCTTTTTCAATAAATTCGTTCTGACCCAGGTGAATGTGGAAAAGGAAAAATGGTTGTTAAAACAATGATGATGACATACATTGAATGTATATATTTATAGAAAGACAAAGACAGCTGTTGGAACAACAAGCAAGTGTTTAAATTTGACACTCGGGGGTGGGTGGAAAAAATGGAATAGTCTTTTGTTTCAGCCGATGCTCTTTGACAGAAAGGAATAAGAGAAAATAAATAGCGAGAGAATGAAAAAAAATATGTCAAGTTCAATGGTCCAACATCATCATCATATGTCTGTATATACATATGTATGTATACACACATATATATATATACACATATGCATGTCATATATGTGTATATGTGTCTATATCATCTTCGTCATTTAACATCTACTCTCCATGTTGTCATGGGGTAAACAGTTTGACTGGCACTGGTAAGCCGGAGAGCTGCACCAGGTTCCACTAATCTGATTTGACTTGGTTTCTACAGCAGAATGTCCTTCCTGATGCCAACCATTTCAAGAGTGTAATGGATGCCATTTACAGGACACCAGCAACAGCCACAGCCATGGTTTCACAGGTGCCATTTACATAACACTGGCAATGGCCACGATTATGCGATCATCCTTTAACATCTGTCTTCCATGCTGGCATGAGTTTGATTGGTTTGACAGGAGCTGGTTTGACAGGAGCTGGTGAGCCAAGGGACTGTGCTCTGCTCACTGTCTGCTTTGGCATGGTTTTTACAGCTGGATGGCCCTTCCTTAATGCCAACCACTTGACAGAGTGGACTGGCTGCTTTTTATGTGGCACCAGCTCTGACAGGGTCACCAAATAACAAGCAAGACAAAGACATCTCGACTGAGAAAGGAAGTGGTATTGAGAGGGGTGGCTTTGTGTCCGTTAGTGAGAGGCTAGGGTATAAATAGAGGAACAGAAGCGGGTGTCTTGCTGTAGAAGGGATACAGGGTTGGTCCAGTCGGAGGGAGAGAGGAGATGATGGTGATGTAGCAGGGCAAAGTCTCAAGGTACAAGGAGGTGAATACGAATGGAATGCTAGAGGATTGCCCCGGGTGCATGATAGAGAGTTTGTGAAAGTGTAAAGGAGGTGGGGGGGGGGGGAGGAAAGTAGGGAATGCAGTGAGTGGTGGAAAATGGGTATATAGTGGGGTTGACAGGGATAGCAATAATACACTTGGAAGAGGGAGGACAGGAGAGTGATGACAGAGCGGGGTGGGACAGAAAAGCATAGCGCATGAAGAAGAGGTGTAGTTTTGGTTCATTGGGGTAAGGTTTGTGAATTAATGTTATATGCACGTAAAAAGCACCATCTGTTCGTGGCCGTTGCCAGCCTCGCCTGGCCCCCGTGCCGGTAGCACATAAAAAGCACCATCGGTCCATGGCCGTTTGTAAGCTCCGTCTGGCACCTGTGTGGGTGGCACGTAAAAAGCACCCACTACACTCACGGAGTGGTTGGCGTTAGGAAGGGCATCCAGCCGTAGAAACACTGCCAGATCAGATTGGGCCTGATGCAGCCTTCTGGCTTCCCAGACCCCAGTTGAACCGTCCAACCCATGCTAGCATGGAGAACGGACATTAAACGATGATGATGTGGGTGGAACACGCAGCACTTGCAGAACTCAGTTTTGCTGAGGTGGATGGGTCTTATCAAGAACCTCATATTGCCAGACATTTCAGTCCATTGCCATCTCCTCCATCATGTCCAACATCTTGCAATCAGCTCTCACTATGTCTTCCTGGGTCTCCCTCTTCCCCCAGTACAATTTAAGCGATTGGCATTTCTTTGTACAACTGTCCTCTTCATACACACGGCATTGCAGTCTTCTTTCTTGCATTTTACATCTGATTCCTTTTTATGCCCAATTTTTCTCTCAGCACATTTGCACTTTGTCATCCATGCACACTGATGTTGCATATCTACCAGAGCATATCAGCGTCATTCCTCTTCAGGG
>NC_042997.1:44235305-44245305 GCF_006345805.1 Octopus sinensis
GTTAGTAAATGTGGTCAGGTTGACCTGAAAATTTGAACCCCTATGTTAAAAGTGCTGGGGAGTTTACATGGCAACTTAACCTTTGCCCAATTGAAAGTCGTGGCCTTTAGGGCAAAGAAAAAAGTTGTCTTCGATCGATTTGGGGGTGTGGAGGTCAGGTTTTTTGCGTGATATCAGTAAAACGTATGACTGCATGATTCTCAGGCTGTTTTGTATCAAATGCTTGCAAAAATTTCAGAAATTTTTGGTAACAAAGCAAGATTTATTCAAAAAACTTTTACTGGTCACTTTTAGTTGTTGCAGCTGCTTAAATCTTATTTGGCATTTGTTTCTGCCTATTTGCACATTTCCAAAACTAAAATGGTACCTGCTTGTGGAGTGTGATGAGATATATTTTTCACATTTTGAACCGTTCAAAAATTCTGCCGATAACTACAGAAATAATCAAAGAGATTAGTAAATTAACTATTCTTTGCACCAATTTTGTGGCACCGGCAAATGTGAATTTCGCTCCTGTTCGGTCACAGAGGCTTTTTACCTTTTACTTGTTTCAGTCATTTGACTGCGGCCATGCTGCAGCACAGCCTTTAGTCAAGCAAATTGACCCCAATATTTATTCTTTGTAAGCCTTGTACTTATTCTATTGGTATCTTTTGCTGAACCACTAAGTTACAGGGACGTAAACACACCACCATTGGTTGTCAAGTGATGTGTGTGGGGGGCAAACACAAACATATATATATATATATATATATATATATAAAATATATATATATATATACACACGACGGGCTTCTTTCAGTTTCCGCCTACCAAATCTACTCACAAGGCTTTGGTCAGCCCGAGGCTATAGTGGAAGACACTTTCCCAAGGTGCCATGCAGTGGGAATGAACCTGGAACCATGTGGTTGGTAAGCAAGCTACTTACCACACAGCCACTCTTGCACCTACTTATTATCGAATTTTTTTTCTTGCATGAAAGGCTTACACAGTATGTAAGCTAGCTCAGAAAAGCGATTACTATTCAGCAGCTGTTTCGCTTTTCAATTTTAATTTGAGCTCGATTTTTTTATTTCAATTGCATCAACGTTGATATACAAGGGATGAAAGTTTATAAATATTATTAAAAAGATAAACAAGATAGGTTACTGATTCTGCAAAATTGGGATCCGTGTGACTACATATTGTACCAAGAAGATTGTAAGTGCAGTCATACTATACTGTTTCAGTTTTGTGCAGAGACCTGATTGGTGTTCTGTTTTTTTCCCATCATGCTTTGCCCTTCACATTTGCATCCTTCAAGTTTCTCCAATTGCTTCTCAATGACTTTAAACATTTGGCATACTATTCTTTCACTTTTCGTTTTTTTTTTAATTCTTCATCCTTGTATGTATGTATGTGTATATATGCGTATGTATATGTGTATATATGCGTATGTATATGTATATATATGCATATGTATATGTATGTATATATATGCATATGTATGTATGTATATATATGTATATATGCATATGTATATGTATATATATTTTTGTATATATATATATCATCATCATCATCATCGTTTAACGTCCGTTTTCCGCGCTAGCGCGGGTTGGACGGTTTCGACCGGGGTCTGGGGAGCTAGGGACTGCCCCAGGCTCCAGTCTAGTCTGGCAGTGTTTCTACAGCTGGATGCCCTTCCTAACGCCAACCACTCCGCGAGTGTAGTGGGTGTTTTTTACGTGCCACCTGCACAGGTGCCAGAGGGGTCTGGCATCGGCCACGTTCGGATGGTGCTTTTTATGTGGGGGGGGGGGGTGCAGAAATATAGGGGAGCACCAGTGGGGAGGGGTGGTTCAGAGAAATGATGAAGAACGTAGGATATCAAGAGAGGGGTAATGCATGGTGAAATAGCGTATTGAAGAGGGGGGTTCGAAGAGTAGACACCTATAATGGTGGTGGGAGAAGCGACATCCGGTATAGATGGAGCAAAAATATAGAGATATCCGGTATTGGTGGTGGGGGTGGGCAGGGCGGGTGCACCGCGAATACACGATGGTTGATTATAGACGAGAGGAGAAATGGATAAATTAGTTAAAATAATTAGATAGATAGAGAAATTAGATAAAAATAGTTAGATAGATAAGAAAGCATGTATGATCGATCGAGAAGTGAAAATAAATAAGCATTCCCAATATAATAATAATAATAATAATAATAATAATAAGCAAACTGTCGACCGAGGATCAAAGGGACAATACTAATACTAATAATAATAGTAATAATAATAAATAATAAACAGCTCAACCACAACATTAGATTAGAAAGACTCTCTTATCTTGGGAACATTTCGTTCTTCGGCCTGACACGGGAATATGACGGGCTGGCTTAAAAATGCTCTTAGCAAAGGAAGAGGGGGGATGGCAGACAATATATAGGTATGTATATATATGTATATATATATATATGTGTGTGTGTATGTGTACATATAAGTATATATAGAGATATGAATAGATGTATATATAAATGTATATATACATATGTATATATACATTGGAGCTTGGTGTAACCATCTGGCTTGCCATTCCTCAGTCAAATTGTCCAACCCATGCCAGCATGGAATGTGGATGTTAAACGATGATGATGATATATATATATATATATATGTTTATATATGTGTAGATATATATATGTTCATACGTATATATATAGATAGATATGCTTTATTTAAAGCAGCAGAAAATTCAACAAAACCTGTTACTCTGAGTTTCCCGTTGCCGTTCACCGGACAGTTTTTGCTAGAAAAACTGTCTGATGAACGGCAACGTGAAACTCAGAGTAACAGGTTTTGTTGAATTTTCTGCTGCTTTAAATAAAACATATTACTCTACCACTGGTATTTGAGTACTCTTTTTTCCACCTTGTTTCACATTTATGTGTTTACTCCGGTATATATATAGATAGGTAGATATATATATGTACACAGACTTATATATATATATATTTGTGTGTGTATTTATATATCATAAGTATATATATATATATATATATATATATCAATATATATGTGTTTATATACATATACATGTGTTTGTGTGTGTATGTATGTATACACATACACGTGTATGTTTGTGTGTGTATATGTATATATGTATGTGTGCAGATGTGGCTGTGTGATTACGAAGGCTGAGTAATATTTCTGTAACAATATCATGTCTTTATAAATAATATGCAGAATTGCCATGATTCACATTCCACAAACTGTATATGTTTGTGTATGTGTTTGTATATATGTTGTATATGTTTTTGTATATATGTTGTGTGAGTGAGTGTGTTGTCCTGGAAGCTGAAGTATTCTTGGCTCGTCTTAGATTCAGGAAAGTTCAGATTGGCAATAATGACAGATAGGATGAAGAGATAGAGACTTATAACAGAAAAGGAAGCAGCTTTTCTACAAAACAACTTGCTGAAGGCTGTAGACCAGTTCATGATGACATGGTGGCAGAAAACACTTGGAATAGAACCCTGAAAGCCCCTGGGGTATCAATTTTATTTTTCTGCAATTACCAATTTTAACAAATCAGTTAATATTTTCCCCATCATTGTTTATGTATTCTGCCAACATTCCACTATTTTGTCAGTGCCTTGATGATAGAAATCACCAGGTTTTGATTTGAAGAATTCATCAAGTCAGATTTTCAGCTCCACATCATTGTTGAGCAAAATGCCATGCAGACTGTTGGAGAGCTATCAGAAAAGGTGATAATCTTAAGGTGCTGTACTAAAAGAATATGGTGAGTGTGGTAGAAGTTTTCAACCAAGCTCTTGAATAACATTTTTTACTCAAAATAATGACAAGTATTATCATGTTAGACATGCTTGTTGAGCCAGTGCATTTGCTGAATGTAAAGCTGCTCTGCATTGACTGTGCAGTTGTTTTCAAGCGTTTTGGAGTTGATTATCTCCTCCCAATCCCACCAAACACAGATGCAGTTCTTGCTTAGCTGAGGTGTTGCTCGCTTGATGGGACTCAGCCAATCCTTCCTCTGCTTCATATTGATGTAAAGACACCAGTTTTCATTGCTGGTGATAATGTGGTAAAGAAACCTTTGTGTCCCAGAGTAGCCTGGTAGTATGTGAACAAACTGGTGGTGATGGAGTTTCTCTTTTGTTCAGAACAGTGGCACCCATGCACTGAATGTTTGGGTCTTACATATCAAGCGAAAGTGTCAGGGGAGCATCTCGTCTACTGATCCAATTCCCTAGTGTGTTGGTGTGGATCAGCTGGGTCAGTCAATCCTCATTAAACTGAACAAAACGGTGGAATTGCGAAGAGTCTGTGAAGTTCAATTTTCCCTCCTTTCAGTGACAACACCTTCTCTTTACACAGTTCAAATGTCTTGAGTGGCCTTGGCAGCTCTGGAACTTTGATTGAAAATAAAGAAAATCAGGAGTTGAAAATATTCATTTTTTTTCCTACTCCACCATAATATGTTGGAAAAGAGGTAAAATTTATTCAAATTTCAAAATAAACAAAAGTTGTAGAGGGAAAATGAAGCTTCAAAAAAAAAAACCCCATTAAGCACAGCACTATGATAAAAATATTTTTTTGTGTTAATTCAGATAACATTGGAGAGAAACAACTGAATTTATCCAACAATCCAATAAGAGTCAGGCTTGGAAAGATTGTGGAAGCTGAATAGATAGCTATAAGCGTAGTTCTAGATCAGATATACATAGTAATGGAAGCCAAAGAAAGAAAGCAGTTTGTGCTTGTTCTGCCATGTGTAGTGTTCCTGATTGCTAAGTTGTGTGCTAGAGAGAATTGAAATGTTGGTGAGATGTGTGTGAGGAATGATAATGGCACACTCCACTTGAAAAGAGGCATGCAAGTGCTACCATAAGAGGTTGTTAAATGTAGAGAGAGTATGAAAGTGAGGGAGTCAACCTGAAGTAGACCCAACAGAAGGACTAACAATTCAAATTGATAGCATTATGGGAGACAGTGATTAAGCATATGAAGGCAGAGAAAGTAGCTGGTTTATTAGAGATAGTTGTTAACATGCTTAAGATAGCTGGTGAAATAGGATGCAGATTAGTCACTTGAATAATCAATCAGGTAATACAGGTAAGCCTCAAGGGCAAAGGGGATCTACTAGAGATAGGAAACTACAGAGGCATCAAGCTGTTGGACTAAGTTTAAAAAAGTAGTTGAAAGAGTTTTCCATCTAAGCTAATACAGTAATTGACAAGAACAGTATTAACTTAGATGGAATACAGTTTAGTTTTGTGCCTGGAAGAGGTACCATAGACGTCACTTTCCTAGTGTGACAGATGCAGGAGAAGTATTTAGCTAACAATAAGACTTGGTACTTAGTATTTGTTGACTTGAAAAGGCCTTTTGACTGGGTGTCACATTTTGTTACCTGGTATTATATATAAGGAAACTAGGGCCAGTCAAGCTATGTACATAGTTACAGTCTGCAAGGTGAGTCTCAGCAATGTCTTGAGTTTGGAACTTCTCATTCAGATAGGTGTCCATCAAGGCTCAGATCTCATCCCCTTTTTCTTTATTATAGACCTCTCTGCTCTAACAGGAGTTGAAAACAGGCTCTTCGTGAGAATTTCTCAGTGTTGATGACTTAGTTGTTAGAGAAGAATCAGTAGATTTGGAGAAGAAATTCCAGACATGGAAACAAAACTTGGAATTGAAAAGTTTTCAAATAAACCTAACGAAGACTAAAATTTTAGTATGTAGGGAAAGAAACAGGACAACTTCTACCATCAGGGAAATGACTGTAATCGAAATGCAGAAAAGGATCAGGCAGAAATTCTATACAATGTGAACCCAAGATATAACAGGTTCACATGTAGGCTAACAGAAATTACTGCAAGTGCATAGGCATAGAGGCAATGAATTACCAGGTGCACATGGAAGCAGACAGTCTCTAATACCTGGGAAAATTCTCTAGAAGTAGTTGATAGCTTCTACCTAGGTGACTATTCTATTAGGAGATTTGTGCTGTGAAAATTTAGTAATCTGAGAAGGTACAGGTTCAAAAAAGTTCAGGGATATTACCCTTAATAGCAACTAAGGACTTTTCTATCAGAGTGGAAGGAAGACTGTATGATGAGTGCATGCAAACTGCAATGTTACATGATGGTGAGACATGGGCTGTAAATGCAAAAGATTTGTGAAAACTAGAAAGGAATGAAAGCAAAACATGCTTTGCTGGGAATGTAATGTTAATGTCCATGATTGATGGAGTAGAAATAAACTGAAAGAGAATATCATCAAAGGATTCAGATGATGCAGTACCGAAGGAAAAAGACTGCTCTGGATTAATCATGGACTGCATATGGAAATTGGCGGCAGCTGTCTAAAGCAAATGCAACTAAGGAAGACTTGGATGAGATGGCAAAGTCTGCTACTGAGGTGTTACCTCTCTCAAAGATGACAAAAGATAATTACAAATGGTAATGATTGAGAAGACACATCTACCTGTACGAGCATTCAGGTATTGTGATGTAGGCTGGAATAAATAATACATATATCTACAACTAGGACTTATGCTTATTTTATACCTGCTAAATTGTCATCCGGTACTTTCTTGCCTTTTCAGTACTCTCTCATCTATTGTCTCTCACCTTTTTTATTCATTGCACAACGTCACCTGTATATCTGATCAGGTCATATATAAATCCATCTTCTGAGTATCAAGAGAGTGTGTGGGATCTGTTATCTTATACACTCCATCACTCTATCATTGCTATCTGAACTGCCCTTTAAATGTGCTCTCCATCACCCCCTCCATACTTGCAACTGTCTATCCCCACCTTTTTCTCCTCCAGATTGCTCATTATTGACATCACTTACACTCTCTTACCTTCAACCATTTTTGCAACCATCCATTATTCATTCTCTCTCTCTCTCATATTGCAATCATTGTTTTTCTGCCTTCTGAGTCTTCTCTCTCCTCTTCACCATTGCTCATCTTCGCTAGTCGCCTTCTTTTCTACTGACCTTATTGATTATTTTGCCTGAAACAAATAATTACAACATTAAGCAGCAGAAGACTTTTTGTCTTGTGGGAAGCAAGACAACCTCACCAGTGCTGTTATAGGGATGAAATGCACTGAGTACACTCTATAATGTGGAACAAGTGGAAGAAAGAATGTTGAGAGGGTTGTCCTTTACTTTTGACTTGTGAAGGACATGATAACCTCTCCTGTGCTGGTGCCATGGTAAAATGCCCCTGGTACACTCTTTAAACTGGCTGGTGTTTGGCATTCATCCTAAGAAAGAAACCAATTCAAAATGAAACAAGAGTCCCAATATGTCCCAATAATAATTATCTCAGGTTGTGATAACCTGTCCAAACATGTCATTTCTGATCCTCGTACGAACTGAATGTCTACTATACTGATGACTGTTTGTGCAAAGTCATCCATTGCCAACAACAACAAATCTAACTGGATTCTTTTCTAGTATGCAAACAAAGTAACTGGAGAAATATATTTTAGTGTGTCTATGTATATGTGCACACACCTGCATGTGTGTACACCATTTAAGAATGGTTAAGAAGTTCTCTTCACAGTCATGTGATCTTAGTATCCTGATACATGGAACCTTGGGCAAATGCCTTTTGTTTTTGCCTTAGGTCATCCCTAGTTTTGTGAGTGAAACTGAGTAGACAGAAACTTCATGGAAATCTGTTGACTGGATTGTACTCAAAATACAAAAGTACCGCCTTTTTCGAGCACAGTGTCATACAGGTTTTGTCTGAGGGTTATTTGAAGGATTCATGTGTCTGTGAAATGTTCCACAGATTGCATGCTAATTCAGTGACCTAGCCCTGAGCTAAGTAAATTTGGTACATGGAAACTGAAAGAAGCCAGTTATGTATAAAGATATCATCATCATTTAACATCCACTTTCCATACTGCCATGGGTTGGACAGTTTGACAGTTTTTTTTTTAAGGCAGGATGCCTCTTCCTAATGCCAACCACTTTATGGAGTGCTTTTCTGTCTGTACCACCAGCACTACTGAGATTGCCAGCTAACTTGCATGACAGAAGAAAAGGAAAAAGCTTCCACTACTAAATAGGAAGTATCTGAGAAAGACAGGTGCTTTTATTCCAGATCTTGAAAAGCTAAGGTAAGATAGCGGGACAAGTGCATGTGTCTTGCTCCAGAGGGGATAACATAGCTTCTCCACATTATATATGTATAAATATATATATATATATATATATATATATATATATATATATATATATAGGGAGTAGGTGAGGAGATAAAGGAAGATAGTGATGACATGCAATCACTATCTTCGATGGCATGCCAGAGTAAATTCTCAAGGTACAGGAAGGTAAGCATAAGGGAAGATATGGATGGTGGGTCATGGGAGGGAAAGTGAATAATTTCATAGAATGTAAGAAGGGGGTTCACAGGTGGTGAAAGATGAGGTTGGAGGTGAATGTAGGAAGTGATGGGTAAGGGTGGAGGTGCAGTTGAAGGAAATAGTATGAAGAGGTGCTAGGTGAGGGATATAGGAGTTGTTCAGGGAGGAGAATAGTAGAATGATGTGGCAAGGTAGAGGTATATAAGGGCACTATAGTAAATGGGAGTTGAGGGTAGAAATGAGGGGTCATTGAGAATGATAGCAGATAAAAGTATAAAGAATAGGGTACAGACAAGGAGAGATATCTGTGGCAGAAAGCACAAAAGGAGGTGATTGGTGGAAATAGTATTGGAAGGGGTGATAATGAAAATTGTAAGTGGTTCCAGGGAGGGAGGTAATCAGACAGGAGGTTTTTTTTGCCAATTTTGCTTTCAGGTGATTGCAGCAGCTGAGTAGTAACATAGGGGAATGATAGGTATGAGGGGATGAGAATCGGGGAAATGCTTGACTGGTCAGAGAAAGGGGGCAGGGCCTCACGTATGTATGTATATGTGTAAATATATGTATGTATGTATATATATATATATATATATATATATAAAACTGAGAATGTCTGTATGTGTGCATCACTAAAACTCTAGAACTACCTTACCAATTTCATTAAAATTTTATACATGCCTTACTTAGGGTCATGGGCCAAAAATATTTTCAACTTCATGCCTAATGCGATCCCAGAGCAATCTCTTACACTATTTCAGTATTATGCATCAAAAGTGAAACAATAACATCTCTATTGTAATGTGAGATAATACTTTCAGTTTTAATAGTTTCACTATTAATACTTTCACTATGTATATACTATATACTAATGCACCGTTCACAGCATAGTAAATAATTCCTGTAGCTACTACATTGGATCTAGCACCATTTTTAAACAAAGATTTAAACACATTTACACTCGTTTAAATATAAAGAGAATAGCAATTCCACATTACTAGCCAGCCACGTACATCATCTAATTAATAGAAAAGTACAGTATAAACTTTCCTGGGCTATAATAGATTCGGGTATCCCATATCAGGGCCAACATTCTAGTTGTGGACTCTGCTTAAAAGAAGCCCTCAAAATTTTAACCCACAACTTGCCGCATTTGCTTAATAAATACAATGAGGCCTTCACTACATGGAAGCACACAGTCTTCCGCACTGTGAAAATCTTTCATGAATGTAAATATAAGTTCACCCTCCACAAATAGCACCCACATGCAAACCCCTATCATCATTAATACATACCCCTCTATACCTCTTCTATCTCTCCTATACCTCTTCTATCTCTCCTATACCTCTTCTATCTCTCCTATACCTCTTCTATCTCTCCTATACCTCTATATCTCTTATTCATATCTTATATCTTACATCTCCTCATCACTTTGTGAGATAAATATTAATTCTTTAATTTATCCTTAATTTATTTTTAAACCTTAACCCAATAAATCCCCTAATATAAATCCAACTCCCACTCATAAATAATTTTAAAATAACTCTAAAGCTACTGACCTTAGCCAGAACAGGCACATCCGATCGTGGCCGTTTACCAGCCTCGTCTGGCA
>NC_042997.1:44250305-44262805 GCF_006345805.1 Octopus sinensis
TCTTTCTTTTTCCTTTTTTTCTTTTCTCTTTGTTTCTTCCTTGTCTTTTCTGTCTTTTTGTCTTTCTTTTTCTCTAACCAAGCCTCCAAAAATTTACCACACACACACTCACATATTCAAAATAACAAAAGAACATTCCCTTCTCCATTCAAATACAAATTTTTTACCTAATTCACATATAAAAAGCTTAAATTTTCTCTAATGATGTCATTCCTGATGAGATGAAAGTGTTCAATAAATAATTATCCAAAACTTTGATTATCGCCGTTTTCTTAATATATTTGTGTTCGGGATTGGCCTTGAACAAGGCCTTTTCTTGCCTTATAAAACATGCACCACTTGATTTTTAACATCTGTTATATGTCGTATGGTTTGGACATGGCTGAGGAAAGCAAAATATTCAGTGAAAATTCCACATATGTGTGTATGTGTTTGTATCTGTCTTAGTCCTCCACCATTGCCTGACAACCAATTTTGGTGTTTTTCCATCCCCATAACTTAACGGTGCAGCAAAAGAGACTAATCAAATAAGTGCCTGGCTTAAAAAAATAAGTCCTGGGGTTGATTTGTTTGACTAAAATTCTCCAAGCATGGCCACAGTCTAATGATTGAAACAAGTAAAAGATAAAACATAGTTTTTTGTATCTGTCTTCTATCTTTCACCTGTTTCAGTTATTAGACTGTGGCCATGCTGGGGCACCACCTTGAAGAATTTTAGTTAAACAAATCCATCCCAGTCCTTATCATTTTTCAAACCTGGTACTTATTCTATTGGTCTCTTTTGCCAAACAACTATGTTACGGTAAGTTAAACACACCAACACCAGTTATTAAGCATTGGTGGGGGACAGACAAACACACACACATATAATCGATATATATATATATCACTGTGATCACCGTGACCGACCAGGCTATCAGATGTTGCTACACATCGCTGGTCACAATGCGTTTCGCATTGTTTTAGCCTTTAAATGACGCCACCCCGCTGGCTAAGCGAGCAGGCCAACAGAAGAAAGAGTGAGAGAAAGTTGCGGCGAAAGAGTACAGCAGGGATTGCCACCACCCCCTGCCGGAGCCTCGTGGAGCTTTAGGTGTTTTCGCTCAATAAACACTCACAATGCCTAGTCTAGGAATCGAAACCGTGATTCTATGACCGCGAGTCCGCTGCCCTAACCACTGGGCCATCAGTATCTGTTCCCAAAGCATTCTCAAATAGCTCGACTAAATCAGATCAAAGGTTACATGGTAATACAATCACACCCCAGGAGTATCAACATGTAATTTTGGGGAATTAAAACAATACAACATTGTCACTGGTTCCATATTACATCTCAAACCTCGAAGAATAAAGGTGAAACTTTTGATGGAGTAACAGTTATAGTTTAACTTTTCTATTGTTTCACTTTTAATAGTTTCACTAAATATTGGGTTGGCAACTAAGTTCCCGCCGCCTTTTTAAATTTTGGAATTTATTGTGATTTTAAATTTTAGAATCTTTTTTTTTGAGAATTCTATTTTTGAATCATTATATATTTATATATATGTGTATATATATGTATACGTATATATATATCTGTATATGGATATATATATACGTTTGTATGCATATGTATATATGTGTATATGTATATGTATAGGGGACAAACAAGGATAGACAAAGGGATTAAATCGATTATATCAATCCCAGTGCGTAACTGGTACTTAATTTATCGACCCCGAAAGGATGAAAGGCAAAGTCGACCTCGGCGGAATTTGAACTCAGAACGTAATGACAGACAAAATACCTATTTCTTTACTACTCACAAGGGGCTAAACACAGAGAGGACAAACAGATTAAGTTGATTATATCAATCCCAGTGTGTAACTGGTACTTAATTTATCGACCCCGAAAGGATGAAAGGCAAAGTTGACCTCGGTGGAATTTGAACTCAGAACATAGCGGCAGACGAAATACCGATAAACATTTCGCCCAGCGTGCTAACGTTTCTGCCAGCTCGCCGCCTTTGCAATACTCTTGGAAAAGTTTTGAAAGACTTTATTTCTATCAAAAATTGAAATAAATAAGACTAATCACCAATCAGTGGATATCATCAGTTATTTAGACAGGCATGACTGTGAGGTAAAAAGCTCGCCTTGATACCATGTAGGGTTGGAGAAATCTCACTGCATAGTGTGTGTGTGTATGTATGGGTTGTTCATCTTCTACCACTACTTGACAACCAGTGTGGGTTTGTTTACATCTCTAACTTAAAGAGTCTGTTAGAATAAGTAGCTGCCTTAAAAAAAGTACTAGGGTCAATTTGTCCAGCTAAGCTCTTGAAGATGGTGCCCCAACATGAATGCAATCCAAGAACTGAGACACTGGTACTCCATCGGTTATGACAATGAGGGTTTCAGTTGATCCGATCAATGGAGCAGCCTGCCTATCAAATAAACATGCAAGTGGTTGAGCACTCTGCAGACATGTGTGCCCTTAATATAGTTCTCAGCGAGATTCAGTGTGACAAAGCTGGCCCTTTGAGATACAAATACAACTCACTTTTGCCAGCTGAGTGGACTGGAGCAACGTGAAATAAAGCATCTTGCTTAAGGACACAACAAGAATCGAACACATGACCTTATAATCATGAGCCAAATCCCCTAACCATTAAGCCATGTGCCTTCACTGACTGAAACAAATCAAAGATATAATAACTGAAACAAAGGAGAAGATATCATTTGGGGAAATTACTTATCAACCAAACCTCTTATCTACATACATTTTTTTCATCATCATCATCGTCGTCATCAGTTCTAGTATTTCTATCTGAAGAAATTATTTGGTTTTATATTACAATTGGTGAACAAAAACTTCATTGGTTAAATGTTTCCATTGGGGGATTCCTGAGAATGTCTATAATGGATAGGGGCTTCATTTACCTTTTAGCATTTAAACTGGCCATCATCATCATCATCGTTTAACGTCCGTTCTCCATGCTAGCATGGGTTGGGCGGTTCGACCGGGGATCTGGGAAGCCAAAAGGCTGCACCAGGCTCCAGTCTTATCTGGCAATGTTTCTACAGCTGGATGCCCTTCCTAATGCCAACCACTCCGTGAGTGTAGTGGGTGCTTTTTATGTGCCACCTGCACAGGTGCCAGGTGAGGCTGGCAATGGCCACGGTCGGATTGGTGCATTTTATGTGCCACCGGCACGGAAGCCAGTCGAGGCGGCACTGGCATCGGCCACGATTCGGATAGTGCTTTTTACGTACCACCAGTCCAGGGGTCCTGGCATCTGCCGGGTGCCAGTCATAGGATTGGTTCAATTTCGATTCCGATTTCGATTTCATATTCAACCAAAATATTCTACCCATTTTATGTTCAAACCAACCATATTCAGCCTCTCTCACCTATCCCACAATGTAATTCTAAAAATAAACAATGACATCGAAATCTTGAATCTATGAGATAAAGCATGATTAATTCAAAACAATGTGAATATATAAGTATTACATTTGACAGAGCTATCTGAATGCTAAAAGGTTAAAAAAAATATTGATATTTCATTTTTCTTGTCCACAACCTTTAACTGATATACACATACATTTATATACTATGAGCTTCTGTATAGTTTCTATCTTAGAAATTTTAGTTACAAAGTATCAGTCTAACCAAGACAATGGTGGGAGGCGCTTTCCAATGTGCCTCTCAGGGATTGAACCTGGAACCATATGGAATGTGAAGTGAACTAAGACAAGTTTTAATTTCAGAACTATTTACCATTTATGTTACCTATAACATCAAATTCCATATACTAAGTGTACTAATATCATAAAAGCCTCTCACAATAGAGAAACAGGCATAAAAATGCATTATCAGAAGAATGATAACTGGATCTCCCACTCCAACTTACAATTATAGACTTATCAGTCCTTTCTATCTCAATGAATTTCTTCCTTGACAGCAAAAGAATCTGTGTTGAAGTTTTTTTTTTTTTTTTTTTTTCCTATTTTTATTTTATTTTCTTCAAATCAGAAGCTACTTTAATCATGAAAAATTAATTCTCTTTAAAAGATCTACATCTACTAAACTCCAAACAGCAGCCACTGAAATAGCTAATTGCAACTTTGAAAAAGATCTGCCTTTTGACAGATATTGATTTGTAAGACTTTCACACTCGTCTTTTGAGTTTCTGTTATCTCTACATTGTCTGCACTCCACTGCATATTGACCTTTCATCTTCAGGTGTGATGTATGTATATATATATATATGTATGTATGTATGTATGCATACACACACACTTCATATATACTTGGTGGAGGCGCAATGGCCCAGTGGTTAGGGCAGCGGACTCGCAGTCATAGGATCGCGGTTTCGATTCCCAGACCGGGCGTTGTGAGTGTTTATTGAGCGAAAACACCTAAAGCTCCACGAGGCTCCGGCAGGGGATGGTGGTGATCCCTGCTGTACTCTTTCACCACAACTTTCTCTCACTCTTACTTCCTGTTTCTGTTGTACCTGTATTTCAAAGGGCCGGCCTTGTCATTCTCTGTGTCACGCTGAATATCCCCGAGAACTACATTAAGGTGCACGTGTCTGTGGAGTGCTCAGCCACTTACACGTTAATTTCACGAGCAGGCTGTTCCGTTGATTCAGATCAACCAAAACCCTCATCGTCGTAACCGACTGAGTGCTTCCATATATACTTGAATATAAAGCTAAGGTTTTTATTTTCATTGTTGCTCAAAAGAAGTTACATTTGGGTCCTTAGAAAATCTCAAATTTGATTTTTCATTAAGAAAATCCAACTATTTTAAATCCAGTTATCATCATCATCGCCATCACCATTTTATGCCTGTTCGTATTAGGGTGTTATTCTGTGATAACTTGCCCCAAGAATATAGTAGATATTAATCTTGTCTTCAATTCCTCCCCAATCGTTCAGTTGTCTGTGCCCTGTTTATACTAGTACCACAATGGTTGCCTGATGGAGACATATATCTAGAGTGTATTGCAAATATATTCCAACATTATGTATCTCTTATTTTACATTTCTGGCTCTATTTATAAACATAATATTCTACCAATTAAATATCTTAATATTCATGTTATAAAATTATGTTCAAGTAAGCGTGTTTATATATTCTGTTCCAATCCTCATGATACAGAACATCTGCTGCACATTTTAAGTTTGTTTATATTTCTCCGACTCCAACATATTTTCACACTCATCGGGCACCCCACAACCACTTCAAAAACAACAACAACAAGTTTGTGACCCATTTCCTAAATTTCTTGGTGCATCTCACTAAATGCCCCCCCCCCAATTCTTCATTACCATAATTTTATCCTACTTACATCTTTCCATGAAATAATATAACCACATGAAATAAACTTTGACCTTTTAGTATTTAAACTGGCCATATCCGGCCAAAATATTCTATGATCAACTTCTATGATCAACAACATTGACAATACTAACAGACATGCTGTCAAGAAATTAACTGTTTTTTTTTTATCAATTAATAGTCATGTAAATTCATATTTTAGGTTTCAAAACTTTTAATCTGTATCAAGCATAAAGCTGTTGTATTCAGAAAAATGTTCAAATATAAACTGTCTGCGTCAGTTGTTGACTGCCATGACACTGCATCCTTTAAGGCCCTCATGCTTTCCGAAATCCGCCGAAACTACACCTGATTATATATACACTTTAGATGAGTTGTAGTGCACCTGAGCACTGTACACAATTATTATTATTATTATTATTATTATTATTATTATTATAAACAGTTTGTCCTTCTTAGAAAAGTAAATTTTAACTGTTTGTTTACGTGTAGTGAACGAGGAAGTACCAAGTGAGCACAACCAGTCTATATACTTCTACATCCAGTTTCCAATATGGGAAAATGAGGTTTGCCACTTAATCAACAGTCAATTATCGAATGTTGTGCCTGTCAGTATGCATTCCATCTCAATTACCAGCTTTCTGTTCTTTGTTAGAAATAAAATATTTATTCCGCTATTGGCTCTCAACCTTTCAACTCTATCTTGACCCCAGCCCAGAACTCCAAAAGTTAGATCCATCTGATTAGGTAACATCAAACAATCAAATCTGTCTGTCACACTTGCATGATATAGATTAATATTGATTTTGTTTCGTGTAAGTTACGTTTTGAAGTATAGCTTTAAAGAAAAATCTGCCTAGATAGTAGTAGACGTATTCTCTTTGTGTATACATTCATCAAATGATGTGAGAAAACTAGAGAAAATTGAATTTGAAAATGTTAGAAGTTTCGTCAATATCAAAAGCAGAAATTTCGACTGGTTAGTAATTAATGCAATTGATAATTTATTCTGATAATCTTGGGTTCATTAGAACTGATAATTATAACATTCTGTTATCATCAAATTCAAATGCTGAAATTTTGTCTGGCCCTCAATCATCAAATTAGGAATTCAGTCATATTTATATATGACAACATTGAGAATCCTGGTAATTTAATTTAGAAACATGGCCAAAAATCTTGATAATTCCACATTAAAAAAAAAAAAAAAAAGATGGATATGAAGCATTATTAAATGGCAATCTTTAACTGAAAATTCTGTGAAATGTAATTTAACAAAATTGATAATTATGAAATTTCCATGATCAACAAAATTAGAGATGCTAAGAAGCTTACAGTCAAGAAATTTAATTTTTTTTAAAGTTAATGGTAATGTAAACTTGTAATTCTGGAAAGTTCGTCACTTTGAAAATTTAGTCATAAAAATCAAAATTTAAGTAACCCTTAGATATCTTAACAAAAAATTCTCACTGCTTCACATATGTTAAATTGTTTAAAATTTTCTAATTTTACAATCATCAAACTAAAATATTAAAACTTTTGAACAGTCAAAAAAATGATATTTGTCAATCCCACAGTTACAAGAATTGCAAAAGCCGAGGAAAGAATTTCTTCGAAATTGAAAATGCCAATTATTCTGCCATCATCAGTTTTTAAAATACGAGAATCACACAAAATACTGAGAGTAGACAACTAAACTAAATCCATTACATTTAGTCATATTCTAGTTTCTGAATTCAAGTCCTGTTGTAGTTAACACTACAGATATTTAATTTTTCTTGAAAATATTGGTCTCGTACTTAACAAATCAATATTTAAAATTCTGACATTTTAAAAGTTGTAAAACTTGATAATTCTGACATATCTTCAGGTTATGCTGGCAAATATTGTGACACTTAATATTGACAATTCTGAAATCAGAAGTTACTAAAATTTTAACACCATTTAGTATGTGTTTTAGATGCATGAAATACATGTATTTAAGACAACTTGTAAAACTCTTATTACATCTATAGAGTATTTGGGATGGTGGTGCTAGTTCGGGCTTTCAGCCAGTAAGTTTCATCTGTTAGAGCAGTGGTTATCAACCAGTGTCCATATGCACCCTTGTCGGGTGCATGTGTGCAATAAATTGCTTATACTTCAGTAATACACAAAATATTTTAACAATTTTGCTTAATACAATACCTAATTATACTTGACAACAAAAGTATAATATGAATTTTTTTTAATATCAAATAGCTATAGGGGTCTGGCTGAATAAAAGAGGGATCAAAGGGGGTCCTTAGACAAAAAATGCTTGAGAATTTCTGTGTTAGAGGATTTTAAGGACAGATTTGAAGAAATATTAGCAATACAAAGGAAATAAAATGGCTTTGAATAACAATTGAAACAAAGCTGCAAATCCTGCTCACCTTGAGAATAAAAAATAATGCAAAGGTAGCAAAAGAAGTCTATACCATGTATCAGAAGTGGACTCTATTTATTCTTTTGCAGTATAAACTTAAGTGAAGGTGTGTGGCTTGATGGTTAGGGTATTTGGCTTGTGATCGTAAGGTCAAGAGTTCAACTCCCAGCGGTGTGTTGAGTCCTTGAGTAAGACACTTTATTTCCCGTTGCTCGAGTCCACTCAGCTGGGAAAAATGAGTAGTACCTGTATTTCAAGGGGCCAGCCTTGTCGCACTCTGTGTCACGTTGGATCTCTCTGAGAAATATGTAAAAAGGGGTACGCGTGTCTGGGGAGTGCTCAGCCACTTGCATGTTAATTTGACGAGCAAGCTGTTCCATTGATCATATCAGCTGGGACCCTCGTTTTGAAACCGACGGAGTACTTCCTCCTCCTCAAAAGTGCTGAATAACACATAATTTATAAGAACATCTGTTGAGCACTTAGGTTTAAAATATCTTACTAAAACTAATTTACCCTATTGAGTATGTGTCTTACTGCTGAGTATCTATATAAGTGTGTCTGTTTATATACATATTTTCATATTTTACCTTTTATTTGTCTCAGTCATTGGACTGTGGCCGTGCTGGGGCACTACCTTAAATTGAAGAGCTTGGCTGAACAAATAAACCTTAGCACTTATTTTTAAGCCTTATTTTATTGGGGGTCTCTTTTGCCAAACTGCTAAGTCATAAAGATGCAAACAAACCAACACCAGTTGTCAACTGGTGGCAGAGGACAAACTTAACAACAGGCTTCTTTTAGTTTCCATCTACCATATCCACTCACAAAGCTTTGGTCAGCCTGGGTCTGTGGTAGAAGTCGCTTGCCCAAGGTGCCTTATGGTGTGACTGAACCCCAGATCACATTGTTGGGAACTAAGCTTCTTATGCACACAGCCTTGCCTGTCAACTGTAGCAGTAAGCATAATAGCAACAGTCTCACGTAAAACATTAACAGCATTTGGAAGCACTCCGTCGGTTAAGACGACAAGGGTTCCGGTTGATCCAAATCAACGGAACAGCCTGCTCGTGAAATTAACGTGTAAGTGGCTGAGCACTCCACAGACACGTGTACCCTTAACGTAGTTCTTGAGGATATTCAGCGTGACACAGAGAGTGACAAGGCCGGCCCTTTGAAATACAAGTACAAGAGAAACAGGAAGTAAGAGTGAGAGAAAGTTGTGGTGAAAGAGTACAGCAGGGATCACCACCATCCCCTGCCGGAGCCTCGTGGAGCTTTAGGTGTTTTCGCTCAATAAACACTCACAACGCCCGGTCTGGGAATCGAAACCGCGATCCTACGACCGCGAGTCCGCTGCCCTAACCACTGGGCCATTGCGCCTCCACATTAACAGCATTACTAGCAATAATAATAGGAAACTTCCAAACTTGTAATTGGTCCTAAAGATTATTTAACCTTTTAGTATTCAGATTATTCTATCGAATGTAATACTTACTATTTCACATTTTGTACTAATCATGTATTATTTCATAGCTTTGAAATTTTGATGATATGATTGTATATTTTTACGTGTGGTATTGTAGAGAAGAGATGAGAGGCCAAATCCAACCAGTTTGAGCATAAAACAGAATATTTGGGCTGCATATGCCCGGTTTAAAGGGTTGAAGCAGTGGTTTTTCAACTTTTGTAATTCTGTACTCCCCACACTTTCAGTGAATGGCGTTTTTCAAATGCCTCATCATCATGTTTTGTAAGAGAAAAACCCATCAAATTATTTTAATCAAGCAAGGTACAGGTGTGGCTGCGTGGTAAGAATCTTGCTTCCCAACCACATGGTTCCATTTCTAGTCCCATTGCATGGCACCTTGGACAAGTGCCTTCTACTGTGGCCTCAGGCTGATTAAAGCCCTGTGAGTTGATTTGGTAGATGGAAACTGAAAGAAGCCATTGTATATATATATAGCATGGAAAGCGGATGCTAAACGATGATGATGATGATGATGATGATATATATATAAATTTCAGAGTTAAATTTTAGCTCTCATTTCTAGAAATTGTAGGTGCTATTTTTCACCCTCATTTATCTATTTTACCTTTTTGGATTTAATTGCTCTAGTCCACCTACAGTGGCGGCCAAAATGTTCAGAACGGCATTGTTTTCATCAGAAAAGTAGATATAATTTTTTATCAAAGTTGTTTTATATTCTATAATTTTCACAGACAATAAATACGATATTTTTTGTTATTGCCTGAGATTTTGGTGTAATTTGAGAGGATAATACAAAAGTTATGGATGATTTAGTGATTTACTGCAAAACCCATGGCGGCCAAAAGGATCAGAACGGTTGCTTTTACTCCGTGGTTTAGTATATTTAACAGGCGAACTCTAATGTTTTGAATTTGTTTACGTGACACTTCATTTACTAAACATTAGTAATAATATTTGCAGTGTACTTTGTTAATATAATGCCACTTACTCCGTTACCAATTCGTCAGCAGATTATTAAGCTTTGAAGGAAGGATAATTTAAGTATTGGATCTATTGCAAACATTGTTAACAAGTCAAAAAGTGTTGTACACGGTATTCTTAAGGTCTACGATGATTGTGGTTCATGTGAAGCAAGAAAGTTTACAGGTAGGCCAAGAAAAACGACCAAGAGAGAAGATCGTGCTATGGTAAAGCTGGTTAAAAAGGACAGATTTAAAACTGCTGCTGCTGTTTCTCGGAAAATGAGCATTGTATTGAAGAAAACTTTATCTCGAAAAACTGTGTCTCGTCGTTTAGTTGAACATAACCTACAAGCAAGTTCACCTGCAGTGAAGCCTCTGATCAGCTCCAAGAATAAAAAGTGTCGTCTTACCTTTGCAACCGAACATGTGTTGTGGTCTCAAGAAAAATGGCAAACGGTGCATTTCAGTGATGAATCTAAGTTTATGTTATTTGGCTCAGATGGGAAAAGTTGGTGAAAAGTAGGTGAAAAATTGTCGCCTAAATGCCTTAAGACTAGTGTTAAATTCGGTGGAGGAAGTGTCATGGTTTGGGGGATGATATCTGGAGATGGTGTGGGCCCTTTGGTGCGATTACATGGAAAGGTAAATGCAGGAGTTTATAAACAACTTGTAAAAGATCATGTCTTGCTTGTGCTGAGAAATTCAACTAAGCGACCACCCATATTCATGCAGGACAATGCCCCATGTCACAAGGCTAAGGTGGTCATGAACTTCCTCAAGGCTGAAAAGGTTATTGTTATGGATTGGCCTGCTCAAAGCCCAGATCTCAATCCTATTGAAAATGTATGGAATATTCTAAGAGAACGTTCGAAAGCCAGAAATCCTAAAACAACCGAGCAATTATGGAATGCCCTTCAGGAAGAATGGAATAAGATCACCCAGCAAGAAATTGAAAATTTAATTTCCTCATGCAGTCGAAGATGTCAGAGTGTGATTGAAGCTAAAGGGCTTCACACTAAATATTAAATAATTCTAGTATTCTCTGTCATTTTTGATTATTTTGTTATTTTTTCAACCGTTCTGATCATTTTGGCCGCCATGGGTTTTGCTAAATCATCCATAACTTTTGTATTATCCTCTCAAATTACACCAAAATCTCAGACGATAACAATTAATATTGTATTTATTGTCTGTGAAAATTATAGAATATAAAACTACTACTTTGATAAAAACTTATATCTGCTTTTCTGACGAAAACAATGCCGTTCTGAACATTTTGGCCGCAACTGTATATTACTTATTGTAATATCTTATTATATGTTACTATATACTTTAACCATAGCAGTTTTGTCCTCATAAATGAATGGGAGGCAGGTTATCTCTTTAACCTGGAGTAATTGTAGAAATGTCTGATGAGAAATAAGATCTTGTTGATCAAATTTCAAAATCACATGATAATATTTTATCAAACTACTTCCTTTTGCGAGTGTATCTTGCTAATGGAAGATGTGGTTTGTTGCTCACAGTCCCGAATATTCCATGAAGTTAGTGCTTTTGTGTAGCTGTTCAAGTTAAATTTTAGCTCTTATTTCTAGTAATTTTAGGTGCTTTAGATAATGCCCTCACCTTCACAAGCGAATTTATAGAAATTAGTACACAAGATAAGGACACAATTTTCCATGCTAGAAAGACTTCACACTTCAGTGAGAACACAGGGTGGGTCAAGACTACCGATACAGAGGGTGCTTTCGATGTGAGCATGGGGTCATATGATGGAGCAGGCATATGCGATCTCATTGGACTATTCCTACACGATATTTTGGAAAGACTTTTCTTGACATATATTTTGCCATTTAAAAAGATGATGCCTTAGCTTTAACCACAAATATCAATGGACCTGCACAAGATCGGTTTAGGAAGGACATTATCCAAACGATGAAAACTCTCGGTCTTAGTATAACTCCAGTTGTCAATTTCCTAGATGTATCCTTAGATTTAAATATGAATATTTACAAACCTTATAGGAAGCCCAACAATAGACTTAGTTATATTAATGTAGGTTCATGCCATCCTCCCATAGTGTTTAAAAATTTAGTTAAAAACATTAGTAAGAGAATTTCTAGCCTTTCCTCTGATAAGGACATTTTAGCATTGCCCCAGTATATAATAAGGCTCTAAAAGATAGTGGTTTTAGTGAAGAAATAACCTTTACACCTGTTACTAGCCCAGCAATAAAGAAGAGGAGAAATAGAAATAGGAAGATCATCTGGTTCACACCTCCCTACTCACCCGAGGTGACCTTCAATAC
>NC_042997.1:44267805-44315305 GCF_006345805.1 Octopus sinensis
CCATCCTTCATGTTGAGGATCATTACCTGTAATGAGAGTTGGGTCTATGGGTACGACCCTGAGCTGAAGCAGCAGTCATCACAATGGAGAGCCCTTCATCTCCACAACTGAAGTAGGCTCAACAGAACCACAACTCAAGTAGCAACATGCTCATTGTTTTTTTCCAACATCCATGGTATTGTGCATTGGGAATTCATCCCCCAGGGCCAGACTGTCAATCGAGAGTTCTGCTGTGATGTTTTGAAACATTTGAGGGAAGACATTCAGTGAAAGAAACCAGATCTGTGGAGAGTGAAGAACTGGATTCTTCATGATGACAATATACCCTATCACCAAGCTCTCCTTACTCATAAGTTTTTCACCAAAAACAACATGGTATTGCTTCCACCCACTCCCCACCTATTTGCCAGATTTAGTACCTGCAGGCTTCCATCCCTTCCCCAAGATAAAAAAGCAGCTCAAGGGTCACTGTTTTAACAGCAGTGTCAAGAGCCAGAGTGAATCACTGAAGGTCCTTGACTCACTTATGGAAAATGACTTCTAGGCCAAAAGTGGCAGGAATGCTGGGACAGGTGTACTGCTGCACAAGGTGACTATTTCGAAGGTGATGATGTTAAATCTTAGGTAAATAAGTTATTTTTTTATTAATCATGTCTAGTCTGGGAACTTTTTGATACATCTCGTACATGCATACACCACACACACACACACACACACACACACACACACACACACACATATTAGTTTTTTTTTGTAGTTGTTGTTTAGCCTCAAATCAACAGACTGAGCAGATCTCCAAGCAAAGACATTCCAACCATAACCATTTCTTCTTTTATACAGACACAGAATACCCTGGACTACTTTAAACAATGTATCCCTTTTGGAGAGTGGGGTTACAGAGAAGGTAGTATGTGCTTTGAAAGAAATTTGTGTACTATTTCTAGCAGATTAGGCAACCATGTATAGATGCTCTCATTGATTCATGCAATATTTAGTAGCTGTTGCTTTAATCTGTTCACTACAACTAAAAGACAGGCGTAGTGGCCAACACCAGCATGAGACGATATGATAAAAAAACTGAAGGGAAAACATGTATTTTAGGTTTCTATAAGGAGAGAGTAAAGCATTTCTCATGAATGACTTTTATCAAAACCATCAACCTTTTAGCATTTAAACCTGCCATATCAGGCCCAAATATTCAACTTGCTTTATGTTCAAATTGACTAGATCCAACCTCTCACACCTACCCTACAATGACATTATAAATCTGAAAGCTATGGGATTATACAAGATTAATACTAAACAATGTAAATACATAAGCATTACAATTGACAGAATAATCTGATTACCAAAGGGTTAAATATATTACTCTTCCTATGAAAAATTAAGCAAAAATTCATCTCTGTTAATAGTAATTTCAAATTTTGGCACAAAGCCAGCAATTTCAATTAATTGCATTGACCTGAGTGTTCAACTGATACTTATGTTATTGACCCTACAAGATGAAAAGCAAGGGTGACCTCGGCAGAATTTGAACTCAGAATGGAAAGAGGGATGAAATGCCATTAAGCATTTTACCAGGCATACTAATGATTCTGGCATCTCACCACCCTGATCTTTGTTATTAATGACATGTATAATTGAAATGTTACAAAGTTAGAGTAAACCTTCCACTTCTCTTCTTGAGTTGTATTTGAGTGAGTTTCTAACCCTGGGAGATGTTTCTTAAGTTGGATTCATGGTGAAAATAGCAAATAATTAATACAAAACTTAACCAAGTGTTTTTAAAGTTGTGTTAGAATTAAGTTGTATAGAAATTACGTGCGGGTGGCACGTAAAAAGCACCCACTACACTCACGGAGTGGTTGGCGTTAGGAAGGGCATCCAGCCGTAGAAACACTGCCAGATCAGACTGGGCCTGATGCAGCCTTCTGGCTTCACAGACCCCAGTTGAACCGTCCAACCCATGCTAGCATGGAAAGCGGACGCTAAATGGTGATGATGATGATGATGATGATGATGAGAAATATATTAATAATGAAATTTCCAGAGATCTTGCAGAAGCCATAATGATTTGTGCTTATAGATCTAAAAATGATAAAGGAAACAGACATTTGTAGCCAAAATTTCCCCCAGTATTTAATGAAATCCCTGTTTCATTTCCCCTGTTTAATGGTATCTTTTTGTTTTTCTATCAAGTTAACCTTTTCTACAATTAAAATGGTTTTTCTTCAAAAGAAATCAAAAAGACAGTAATTAACAAAAAGTTTGTGCACACCTATTAAAATAAGAGCTCCAGCATGGCCTTAGCTGTAATGAACCATAGAATTATGGATATTATTGATATTCCAATCTTCCACATTGCTATAGTATAGTGTTACAACTTACCTACTGATTGCTGCTGATAGAGAAAAGTCAATTATTGTATGTACCACACAAAACATGGAATAAGTAAATAATTTGATGTAAGAGCTATTGTCATAATGATAACTCTTTGAAATTTAGATCTTGCCTCGTAAGAAGTAATACATGCTTTTGTCAATAACTAAGTAGGTGACTTCATTTAATGAGCTACAAGAAATAATTTTCATTCATAATCAAATTTAATTATGTCATAGCATAGCTTTTGTTATGGTATAAGGATAATTGCCTTTAGTACTTGAAAAATGAGTGAGAAATAAGAAACTCAAAATTTGTATAATATATTCTTGACATCTGAGAAAATAAAAGTGAGCATGATGGGGATTAGATTTTACTAGTTTAATATCCTGGATTAAAGAGTTGTTTTTAATTACAGATGCACCTTGTCTATAGAGTCTCTGTGGTGAGGAAAATCCTATTGGTATACTTGTCCTGAGCCATTTTTCCTGAACTGATGAAGAGATATTCATGAGGTGTTGAGTAGAAATTGCATCAAATGTAAAGAATTTAACAGAACAGATTCTTATGGACAGATAAGTGTTGGGTTCTTAAAAAAATTTGTTCATTTTTTTTCTACTTAAAAAAAAACACTCTAAAAAAACATTAAACACTACACTGATGATTTTCTGATAATTTAAATAACATTATAAAGGATCAAAATAAATGGAAGAAGAAAAAAAAACAAATGAAAGATGATGATGATATGAGGGCCTAACAGATTATAATAATATTTTACCATTAGTCTAATAATAGTTCTGTAGATTATACCAAGATAATGCTCTCATCACATTTGGCAAGAAGTTGAATGGTTAAGCAGAATATTATGTAAGGAATATTTCAGTTTGAAAAACATGAAGAAAGTTTATTGAACTTGGTTACATGAGCAAGTAGACTGAAAACAGAAAATAACATTATCTAGCAACAACTAATAAATAACAAAGAAATGTTGTGACAAAGGGGAAAAAAATGGTAAACATCATTGCTATTAAATGTCAGCTGTTGTTTAGTAGAGATGATGAAAATTACAGACTCAAAGGTGTTTACTATAGACAAACATAGCATCCAGAAATATGTTTTATGGAGCCTGGTGCAGCCTCCTGGCTTCCCAGACCCCAGTCAAACTGTCCAACCCATGCTAGCATGGAAAACGGACGTTAAATGATGATGATGATGACAATGATGGTGATGATGATGATGATGATGGTGGTGGTGGTGGTGGTGGTGGTGGTGGTGGTGGTGATGATGATGATGGTGGTGGTGGTGGTGGTGGTGATGGTGGTGGTGGTGGTGGTGGTGGTGTGGTGGTGGTGATGATGATGATGGTGGTGGTGGTGGTGGTGGTGGTGGTGGTGATGATGATGATGGTGGTGGTGGTGGTGGTGGGTGGTGGTGGTGGTGGTGGTGATGATGATGGTGGTGGTGGTGGTGGTGGTGTGGTGGTGGTGGTGGTGGTGGTGGTGGTGGTGGTGATGATGATGATGGTGGTGGTGGTGGTGGTGGTGGTGGTGGTGGTGGTGGTGATGATGATGGTGGTGGTGGTGGTGGTGGTGGTGGTGGTGGTGGTGGGGTGGTGGTGGTGATGATGATGATGATGGTGGTGGTGGTGGTGGTGGTGGTGGTGGTGATGATGATGATGGTGGTGGTGGTGGGGTGGTGGTGGTGGTGGTGGTGGTGATGATGATGGGGGTGGTGGTGGTGGTGGTGATGGTGGTGGTGGTGGTGGTGGTGGTGTGGTGGATGATGGTGGTGGTGGTGGTGGTGGTGGTGGTGGTGGTGGTGGTGATGATGATGGTGGTGGTGGTGGTGGTGGTTGATGGTGGTGGTGGTGGTGGTGGTGATGATGATGGTGGTGGATGGTGGTGGTGGGGTGGTGGTGGTGATGATGATGATGGTGGTGGGTGGTGGTGGGGGTGTGGTGGTGGTTGGTGGTGGTGATGGTGGTGGTGGTGGTGGTGATGATGAATTGGTGGTGGTGGTTGGTTGGTGGTGGTGGTGGTGGTGGTGGGGTGGTGGTGGTGATGATGAGGTGGTGGTGGTGGTGGTTGGTGATGGTGGTGGTGGTGGTGGTGGTGATTGATGATGTGGTGGATGGTGGTGGTGGTGGTGGTGATGGTGGTGGTGGTGGTGGTGGTGATGATGATGATGGTGGTGGTGGTGGTGGTGGTGGTGGTGATGGTGGTGGTGGTGGTGGGTGGTGATGATTGATGGTGGTGGATGGTGGTGTTGGTGGTGGTGTGGTGGTGGTGGTGGTTGGTGGTGATGATGATGATGGGGTGGTGGGTGGGTGGGTGGTGGTGTGGTGGTGATGAATGATGGTGGTGGTGGTGGGGTGGTGGTGGTGATGATGATGATGGTGGTGGTGATGGTGGTGGTGGTGGTGTGGTGATGATGATGAGGTGGTGGTGGTGGTGGTGGTGATGGTGTGGTGGTGGTGGTGGTGATGATGATGGGGTGGTGGTGGTGGTGTGGTGGTTGTTGGTGGTGGATGGTGGTGGTGGTGGTGGTGGTGGATGGTGGTGGTGGTTGGTGGTGGTGGTGGTGATGATGATGGTGGTGGTTGGTGGTGGTGGTGGTGGATGGTGGTGGTGGTGGTGGTGGTGATGATGATGGTGGTGGTGGTGGTGGTGGTGGTGGTGGTGGTGGTGGTGGTGGTGGTGATGGTGGTGGTGGTGGTGGTGGATGATGATGATGGTGGTGGTGGTGTGGTGGTGATGTGTGGTGGTGGTGGTGGTGGTGATGATGATGGTGGTGGTGGGTGGTGGTGGTGTGGTGGTGGATGGTGGTTGTGGTGGTGGTGTGGATGGTGGTGGTGGTGGTGGTGGTGGTGGTGGTGATGATGATGATGGTGGTGGTGGTGGTGGTGGTGGTGTGTGATGATGAATGGTGGTGGTGTGGTGGTGGTGGTGGTGGTGGTGGTGATGATGATGATGATGGTGGTGGTGGTGGTGGTGGTGGTGGTGGTGATGATGATGATGATGGTGGTGGTGGTGGTGGTGGTGGGTGGTGGTGGTGGTGATGATGATGATGATGGTGGTGGTGGTGGTGGTGGTGGTGGTGGTGGTGGTGATGATGATGGTGGTGGTGGTGGTGGTGGTGGTGGTGTGGTGGTGATGATGATGATGGTGGTGGTGGTGGTGGTGGTGGTGATGGTGGTGGTGGTGGTGGTGGTGATGATGAATGATGGTGGTGGTGGTGGTGGTGGTGGTGGTGGTGGTGGTGATGATGATGGTGGTGGTGGTGGTGGTGGTGGTGGTGGTTGATGATGATGATGGTGGTGGTGGTGGTGGTGGTGATGGTGGTGGTGGTGGTGGTGGTGATGATGATGGTGGTGGTGGTGGTGGTGGTGGTGAGTGGTGGTGGTGGTGTGATGATGATGATTATGGTGTGGTGGTGGGTGGTGGTTGGGGTGGTGGTGTGATGATATGATGGTGGTGGTGGTGGTGGTGGTGGTGGGGTGGTGGGTGATGTGATATGATGTGAGTGGGTGGTGGTGGTTGGTGGTGGTGGTGGTGGTGATGTTGGTGATGGGTGATGGTGATGAGGATGATGATTTTTGTTGTTGTCTGCTGAATGCACAAGATCTTGTACTTAAGTGAACTGCATTTGTCTTGTAATGCCAGGATGGCCTGAGAGACTTGTGGAGTTCTAAGAGATTAACTCTGCTCAGTAGTAACATTACAAAATTAAGATGATAGATCATCATTTGCAACATTAAGGAATCCAGAATTATGTAAGATTTTGTAACCATCACCAATGTGATATTTTCTGATTTTAGTCTTCCGTTTGTCTTTACATTCAAGTAGATTTCTGAAGAATCAGCAGAGTAAATGATTTGCTTAAAAGAAAATGATGCCACTTTTTGACAGCCTCAAAACTATGGTACAAGCTGTTTCTTTCTCAGCAGAATTTAGTGACCAAGAAAAGAAAGCTGCAAGTCTACCATTTTGATTAAGATGGCCGCCTCTCAGGGGTTTGTTTTGATGATAAATGTCATTTCCTCATCTTCTTTAGCTTTGACAGGATTTTAAGTTACTGATTGCAGTTACAGCTTCTTCTAAGCATGGGAACAGAGTTCTTATTCATTCAGAGAATTGAGGAATCCATTGAGAACAATAGACAACGTGACCTCCCACCCCACCCCATATAAGATAGTATTAGTAGGCTTGAGGAGGCGCAATGGCCCAGTGGTTAGGGCAGTGGACTCGCGGTCGTAGGATCGCGGTTTCGATTCCGAGACCGGGTGTTGTGAGTGTTTATTGAGCGAAAACACCTAAAAAGCTCCACGAGGCCCGGCAGGGGATGGTGGTGATCCCTGCTGTACTCTTTCGCCACAAACATTCTCTCACTCTTTCTTCTGTTTCTGTTGTACCTGTATTTCAAAGGGCCGGCTTTGTCACTCTCTGTGTCACGCTGAATTCCCCGAGAACTACATAAGGGTACACGTGTCTGTGGAGTGCTCAGCCACTTAACACGTTAATTTCACGAGCAGGCTGTTCCCGTTGGTCGGATCAACCGGAACCCTCGTCGTCGTAACCGACGGAGTGCTTCCATCCAGTAGGCTTAGATGTTTCTTTAAATGAATTAAATGTTAGAGGATCAAGGCACAAATTGTTACGACTCTAGGTGCAGGTGTGGTTCTGTGGTAAGAAGAAGTTTGCTTCCTAACCACCCAGTTCCAGGTTCAGTCCCACTGCATTGCACTCTGGGCAAGTCTTCAGTTATAGCAGTGGGCTGACAAAAGCCTTGTCAGTGAATTTGGTTGACAGAAACTGAAAGGCGGCAAGCTAGCAGAAACATTAGCACGCCGGGTGAATATACTTAGCGATATTTCATCTGCCACTAGGTTCTGAGTTCAAATTCCGCTGAGGTTGACTTTGCCTATCATCCTTTTGGGGTCAATTAAATAAGTACCAGTTATGCACTGGGGTCGATATAACCGAATTAATCCGTTTGTCTGTCCTTGTTTGTCCCCTCTATGTTTAGCCTCTTGTGGACAGTAAAGAAATAAGAAACTGAAAGAAGCCAGTTATATGTGTGTGTGCGTGTGTGTTTGTGTGTGTGTGTGTCTGTGTATGTGTGTTTGTGTGTTTGTGTTTATTTAATGTTAGTTTTCCATGCTGGCATGGGTTGGATGGTTTGACAGCAGCTGGCACACGAGTGAGCTGCATCAGACTCCATTGTCTTCTTTGGAGTGGTCTCTATGGTTGGATGCTCTTCCTAATGCCCATCACTCTATAGAGTGTACAGAGTACTTTGCATGTGGCACCAGCACTGGTGGTTTTTTACATGGCACCAACACCAGTGAAGTTGCTGAGTAACTTGCAAGACAAAGACCTCTGGGTTAGGAGGGGAGTGGAACTGAAGGACATGGCTTTTTGCCAAGTGAAAGGTTGAGTATAACAGAGGGATAGATATAGGTGTCTTACTACAGAGGAGATACTGGCTACCCCAGTAGAAAGAAGCAAAGATAGAGTTAGAGAGAAAGATAGAGAGACAGAGTGAGAGAAAGAGAAAAATTGATGATGCTGGAGATGCATTGAGATCTACCCAAGGGGAATAATGAGGGGAATATAAGTGGTACAGATGGCATAGGGGTGGATGTTCCATAAGAGTGTGAGGAGAGATGTTTAGAGGTGGGGAAGAAGTAACTGTATCAAGAGATGGTGAGAGAAATTGGAGTGGTTGTGTGGTGGGGTGGGGTGTGGTAGATATGGGATGGCATGAAGAGGTGAGGGAGGGTAGAGTGACCTGGAGTGACTGGGGATGATGGGCAGTGGAATGAGATAGATGTAGGGAAGATGGATTGTGGGGGAGTTTTGACAGAGAACTGAATGTGTGTGTGAGTGTGTGTGTGTGTGATGGTGTGTGTGTGATGGTGTGTGTGATGGTGTGTGTGTGATGGTGTGTGTGTGATGGTGTGTGTGTGTGTGATGGTGTGTATGCATGTGATGGTGTGTGTGTGATGGTGTGTGTGTGATGGTGTGTATGTGATGGTGTGTATGCATGTGTGTGTGTGATGGTGTATGTGGCTGTAAAGGACATGCTTGTAGGTATGGATGGCCATGATTTTATTTCCTTTAATTTATCTCCTCAAGCACAGCAAATTGCCAAAAGTTTCGGTCCCTTGTCATTTCCTCAGTAAGTCTTCAGGGCATCTGAAGACCATTTCTCACCACTTCATCTCATGAACTTTTCATCATTTGAAACAAATCATTTGTGCAGGTCATTCAGCAAAAGCTGAATGCTCATACTTTGTCTTTGATAGGAGAGTCCATCATTTATACCATCCGAGCATGATCGTTGCCAGCACGGCTAACTGGCTTCTGTGCTGGTGGCACATAAGAGGGCACTAATTCGAGTGTGATCGTTACCAGTGTCACCTTACTGGTACCTGTGCCGGTGGCATGTGTAAAAAGATTTGAGTGAGGTCATTGCCAGTACTGCCTGACTGGCCCCCGTGCCAGTGGCACGTAAAAAGCACCCACTACACTCTCGGAGTGGTTGGCATTAAGAAGGGCATCCAGCTGTAGAAACTTTGCCAGATCAAGATTGGAGCCTGGTGCAGCCATCTGGTTTGCCAGTCCTCAGTCAAAATCGTCCAACCCATGCTAGCATGGAAAGCAGACGTTAAACGATGATGATGATGATGATGATGATGATGATATATATATATATATATGTATACGTATGTGTGTGTGTCTGTATGTATGAAAGAACCTGTCACTGTTCTTTTGCCTTGACTTCATGTGGTAGTTGTAAATAAATATCACCTTCATGCAAGTGATATGCTTCATTTCTAATCTTCATTGGAAACAAACGAGTGCTGGCAACAGGAAGGGCATCTGTTTATAGAAAAATCTGCCTCAACAAATTCCATCTGACCCATGCAAGCATGGAAAAGTGAATGTTAAGTGAGGATGAATTTGATCATCTAGAATACAGAATTTCAAAATTTTGCTGAAAATTTACACTTATCATTATTCAGTGTCATGTTGGATTTCTTTGACTTTTAAGAATTCAGATAGATTTTTGTTTTGTTTATCTTTGATGGCATCATCTAAATAGACATATATATACTCTCCAATTTGTTTTGATCTTTCATTTTTTACTTGTTTAAGTCATTAAACTGCGGTCATGCTGGGGCACCGGTTTGAAGAATTTTAGTTGAATAAATCAACTCTAGTAGTTATTTTTTTAAAGTCTGATACTTTATCCTATTGGTCTCTTCTGCCAAACAGGGACGTAAACACACCAACACCAGTTGTCAGGCAGTGGTGACAGACAAACAGTTACAAAGACACACACACACACATATGATGAGCTTCTTTCTGTTTCCATCTACCAAATCTATTCACAGAGCTTTGGTTGGCCTGAGACCATAGTAGAGGACACTTTCCCAAGATGCCATGCAATGGGACCAAACTTAGAACCATGTGGTTGGGAAGCAAACTTCTTACCAGACAACCACACCTGCACTATTGGAACCACACGGTTCCATTTGTAAGACTAATGATGACCTTGGAAGTGAAATACCTGAACATCTGTCTATGTAAGCTGATAGTACTAAATAGCTTGCCAGAAGATATTTGGCTAACTGAACTGTCTAAACATGTGGATTTATTAATAGTTCTGATGGAGTCAATTACTAACCTTCTTTTGAGTTACCATTAATAACATGCACTTTTGATTGCTGGAATGGATCATTTCTTGGCATCGTGATATTTTCTTTGAGCATTGTCTTAACTACTGAAGTAATTAATTCAGTATCTAATGGCTCAGTGGTTAGAGCGTCGAGCTTACGATCGTGAGGTTGTGTGCTCGAATCCCGGACCGGGCTGCATGTTGTGTTCTTGAGCAAGACACTTTATTTCACGTTGCTTCAGTTCACTCAGCTGTAGAAATGAGTTGCGACGTCACAGGTGCCAAGCTGTATCGACCTTTGTCTTTCCCTAGGTTAACACTGGTGGCATGGAGAGGGGAGGCTGGTACGCATGGGCGACTGCTGGTCTTCCATAAACAACCTTGCCCAGACTTGTGCCTCAGAGGGTAACTCTCTAGGTGCAAACCCATGGTCAGTGTCTGACCGAAGGGGGTCATCATCATCATCATCATCTAATGATTTAAACTTACAGGATTTTGCAATTAGTTTTCAAATCTAGTGAGGGATTTAGTAAAAAAAATATGAGTGAGACAGTTTTCAGTGAAACCAAACGGTGCAAGAGAGCAAAGCTTCCAGATTAACAGGGAGCCTTTCAATTCTATTGTAACAGATGAATGCTAGCTTGGATGTGTTATTACTGATTTTACTAATGAATAGCTAAATGTATAATTGTATATATGCATGCATGTATGTATGAATGTACGTAATTATGTGAATGTGTATAATATATTTACATGATTATGTTTAATTAGTATAATGGAATATTAGACATATGATAGTTGATGACAGGAAAGGCATCTGACCATAGAAAATCTGCTTCAACAAATTTCACCTGACCCATGCAGACATGAAAAAGTGGATGTTAAATGAGAAAGATGATAGTGATGATGATATTATGTGTGTGTGTGTGTGTGAGAGAGAGAGAGAAAGAGAGAGAGAGAGATGTAAATGTGCTGCTGGTATGCAAATAGCACCCATTACACCCTCTTGGAGTGGTTAGTGTTAGGAAGGGCATCCAGCCGTAGAAACCATGCCAAATCAGAGTAGAGTCTCATACAGCTTTCCAGCTTGCCGGCTCTGGCCAAACCATCCAGTCCAGGCCAGCATGGACAATGGACGTTAAATGATGATGATAATGATGATGCATATGATACTAAGAGATAACTTCTTGCAGGTGGTCCATAATTTAGGTAAAGAGATTATACAGTCTCTGGCAACAAGTCCCTCCCTTTAAGATTGTATTTTACTCTCAGTATCGATCTATCTATATCTATTTATTTATCTATCTATCTGTCTGCCTGTATGTATGTATGTATATATTCAGGAGTGGCTGTGTGGTAAGTAGCTTGCTAACCAACCACATGGTTCTGGGTTCAGTCCCACTGCATGGCACCTTGGGCAAGTGTCTTCTACTATAGCCTCAGGCCGACCAAAGCCTTGTGAGTGGATTTGGTAGACAGAAACTGAAAGAAGCCTGTCGTATATATGTATATATATATATATATATATATATATATATATATATATATGTATGTGCGTGTGTGTTTGTATGTCTGTGTTTGTCTCCCTAGCATTGCTTGACAACTGATGCTGGTGTGTTTACATCCCCGTCACCTAGTGGTTCAGCAAAAGAGACCGATAGAATAAGTACTGGGCTTACAAAGAATAAGTCCCGGGGTTGATTTCCTCAACAAGTAAAAGAGTGTGTACCGTTGGTGATTTTTTTCCTCCGTCTTCCCTTCTTTGGATTTTTCCTTCTCCTATGTTTCTGACGAAGAGTTCCGCTCGAAACGTTAAACCCTCCTTCTTTCCTTCTTTCCTGAGCGTCCAATAATGCTATACTTGTTCCACGTCCTCGCGTTGTTGTGTTTTCTCTTTGTGTTTTCATGCTCATATACAAAACTATGTACATTTGTTAATAGGTTACTCTCCATACAAACACATATACAAATCTATGTCAACACGTAAGTGCACAGGCACTGGTCTGTATATATCTGTTAAGAGATAATCATTATCATGCACATACATAAACACACAGTTAAGGAGTCCCATAATCCCTTAATAAATTGTTGGATCATCACTAATGAAGGCCAAGGGAGACTTTTCTATATATGGGTTGTTTAGTTTGGTGTTGCATAGTTGTCATTTTCTATCTCTTTATTACTAATAAAGAAACTAAGAGGCAAAGAAAGGGAAAGAAAATTAGAGAAAATAACAGTATGGGAGAATAAACAAAAGAGAAAAGAGAGAGAGGTAAAATAAAATGAGTCAGTACCTTTTCCCCTTATCATATATAAACATAAGTTCTGTAAATATATTGGGTTGTCCGGAAAGGTTGCACCGATTTTTAAAGGAAAGAAAAAGGTCAATAAATACTTGCCATTACATTTTTAATCAACCAAATATGAACTATTTTGTTGCACAATGTGTGTCCATCTTTCCTTTAACTTGAAAATACCCTCTTCCCAGAATTGAGGTGGTTTCATGGCAAAGAATTCATCAAGGTATCTTTTTTACGTAATCCGAGGAATTGAAATTTTTACCATTAAGACTATTCTGCAGAGACCTGAATAAGTGGAAATCCAAAGGAGCAATATCTGGTGAATATGGAGGGTGGGGTAACACATCCCAGCCAAGCTGCAGCAATTTTTGTCTGGTTCCCAAAGCGTCAAGTGCCGAAAATGAACTTTGTTATCTTCCATTTTAAAGGGTTACAGAATTAACACAGGTTATAGGAACATAAACGTTCGAAAAGATAGCTTAAACCGTGCTCTAAATGGAGATGTAGTCAAATCCTATTTTGTGGACTCAACCATGTTCTAAAATAAGTCGAAAGATAAGCTGCTATAAATCGGCACGAACTTTCCGGACAACCCAATATTTTATTTGGTTTTGTAGTTACATCTTCTTTAAAAAAAAAAAAAAAGAAACTGTAACCGCGTTTCAAATTCTCAGCAAGTCAAACCGAACGATTTCATAACTGAACGCATTACTTTATAATGTTTGCTTAAAACTGATCTTTGTGGTTGCTAATGTTGTAGACTTTCAATGAAACTAGAAACTTGCTGTCGTAATTGTTTTTTTGTTTTTTTTTTTTCTCTATTTCATTATTGGAAATATGAAATGTTATAGTTTCATTATTCACTGACAATTTCTAAAGGTTTTATTACAAAGAAACTAAATAGGTGTAAAAATGTTGTTGAATAAATGAGATCCAGTCTTTTTAAGTAACTCTCACTACATAAGTTAAAGAAACTCACAGGAGACGAAGAACTGATGTTTTAGTTGTCATGTGGAAAGGAGATCTATCTTCATCATCATCATCATCATCGTTTAACATCCGTTTTCCGCGCTAGTACGGGTTGGACGGTTCGACCGGGGTCTGGGAAGCCAAGGGCTGCACCAGGCTCCAGTCTGATCTGGCAGAGTTTCTACAGCTGGATGCCTTCCTAACGCCAACCACTCCGCGAGTGTAGTGGGTGCTTTTTACGTGCCACCTGCACAGGTGCCAGGGGGGTCCGACATCGGCATCTATATTTCTTTAAAAAACAAAAACAAAAACAAAAAACATTGCTTTACCAGTGAATGTTGACAGAGATATATGTGACGTGTAGGAATTCTATTCTATGAATTATTTCTAACTTCAACAAGTCAGATGATAATTCAAAGTCTTACAAATTAGTTAAAATATTCATCAGCAATGTAATGAATGAAAACATAAAAAATTATAACTATAATTTAAATAATCAAATAAGAGGGACATTAAAATTAGCAACTATATTTTCAGTAACGAAACCCCACAAATGGAAAACAATTTGAGACTGCAAAAAGATAATTGTACCCAGAAACCAATTCATTATCATATAATTTATCACATTTGTTTTGTTTATATTTGATAAAAATCAATTTTCAGTACGCTCCATTCACAGAGGAATTTTTTGTTCAAAGGCAAATATAATTTAAAGCAAAAGATACTTCATAGTAAATATTCATTCATATTATATTATTATATTGTATACCAAATGTGTGTGTATTTGTGTGTATATGTGTGTATGTATGTGTGTGTGTGTATATATATGTGTGTGTGTGTGTGAATATATATATATATATATATATATACTTAAAATCCACTGCTTTATTTTGAGATTGCTAGTGTTAACAATACTCACAAATAAAATACAGACTGGAGTTGTAGTGCTCCAAGTGAGCTATATTCTGTTTAATAATCTCAATGAAGACAATGAAGGCGGAAACTAGAGGAACATAATAACCACACTCAAAATCATATATATACATATATTCTTCTGCATTTATAAAATGGATATAAAAATTCCAAATATATAAATATAAAAATACATATAAACAGATAAATATCGATGTGATACATAAAACACAGTGAATTTTAGATTTAAAAGTTATAATACATTGGTGTAATAAAAATTTGAGATGATAAAACATTAAAAGGACGTACTAAAATACCATGAAGATAATACAAAAATTTTAATTCCATCTACGGGCCGTTTCAGAGACGTGCCAAGTAATCTTTATATATAAAAGTGAGGTTGTGTGCTGTCTGTCTCCTACGATTTAGATTCCTAACTACTCCCACATTTTGCGGTGCAGTTTAGCCAAAACCGGGGTATCATATAGTCGTGATTCATATTGAGCCCTTCTGGGTATTAGCGCACATCTACGATGAGTCTACGATTAAAAAAAAAATTTACCATCAATTTTTCCCATTTTTAATGCATTTTTGGCATATATAAGGGAAGTAACTCTCTAAAAATTTATTATTAAATTTCAGAACGTAAAAAGATACAGTAACACCACCCGCTTTGTGGTTAGCCATATTGAGATGGGTATTATAATTTACATCTCTAAAAATGCTTATATAGTTATTTCCCTTACAAACCCGAGCAACGCCGGGCGATACTGCTAGTATGCGGTGCAGTTTAGCCAAAACCGGGGTATATATACACTCACACACACATATATATATATATACACACACACATACATACACACATATACACACAAATACACACACATTTGGTATACAATATAATAATATAATATGAATGAATATTTACTATGAAGTATCTTTTGCTTTAAATTATATTTGCCTTTGAACAAAAGGGACATTAAAATTAGCAACTATATTTTCAGTAACGAAACCCCACAAATGGAAAACAATTTGAGACAGCAAAAAGATAATTGTACCCAGAAACCAATTCGTTATCATATAATTTATCACATTTGTTTTGTTTATATTTGATAAAAATCAATTTTCAGTACGCTCCATTCACAGTATGCTAGCAGTATCGCCCGGCGTTGCTCGGGTTTGTAAGGGAAATAACTATATAAGCATTTTTAGAGATGTAAATTATAATACCCATCTCAATATGGCTAACCACAAAGCGGGGGGTGTTACTGTATCTTTTTACGTTCTGAAATTTAATAATAAATTTTACTATAAAGATTACTTGGCACGTCTCTGAAACGGCCCGTAGATGGAATTAAAATTTTTGTATTATCTTCATGGTATTTTAGTACGTCCTTTTAATGTTTTATCATCTCAAATTTTTATTACACCAATGTATTATAACTTTTAAATCTAGTATGCGGTGCAGTTTAGCCAAAACCGGGGTATCATATAGTCGTGATTCATATTGAGCCCTTCTGGGTATTAGCGCACATCTACGATGAGTCTACGATTAAAAAAAAAATTTACCATCAATTTTTCCCATTTTTAATGCATTTTTGGCATATATAAGGGAAGTAACTCTCTAAAAATTTATTATTAAATTTCAGAACGTAAAAAGATACAGTAACACCCACCGCTTTGTGGTTAGCCATATTGAGATGGGTATTATAATTTACATCTCTAAAAATGCTTATATAGTTATTTCCCTTACAAACCCGAGCAACGCCGGGCGATACTGCTAGTATGATATATTTCATATTTTTAAAACTAACACTCTCCTCTCTCTGGAGGGATTTATAGGGATGATGCGTTGTTTATTGTCTCTAATCTTTCGAATCCTCAAATTGAGATATTGAAGAAAGAGCTAAGGGAGTTTTTGAAGGACTTTTATAATCTGAACGTTGTATATGAGAACAATCCTAAAGTAACAAATTTTTCGGATATCACTCTTGATCTTAATACTAACCTCTACTACCCTTTTTGAAAACCAAATCAAACTTTCCAATGCATCAATGTATCCTCCAATCATCCTAAATCAACTATTAATAGTATTGAAACTGCAATATCCATTAGAGTCTCAAACCTATCAGCTAATGAAAGCATTTTTAATCAATAGGCTCCTAGCTATACTAATGCTTTAAAATTAAGCGTGTTTACTAATAATATTAAATATAAAAAAAGCACCCACTACACTCACGGAGTGGTTGGCATTAGGAAGGGCATCCAGCCATAGAAACACTGCCAAATCTGACTGGACCTGATGAAGCCTTCCGGCTTCACAGACCCCAGTTAAACCGTCCAACCCATGCTAGCATGGAAAGCGGACGCTAAATGATGATGATGATGAAAACTAAAAACAAAGCTGGCCAGCATCGTGGATGAAAAGAAAGAGATCTTGGATAGCAGAAACTCTCTATTCGATCCCCTAGAAGCCTACATTGCTAAAGATCAATATTTGTGCTGATAAAATGAAGTTTAACAATGATAGGAATAAAGGAGATAAAGTTGAAAATGAAAGTAATAACAATAATAAAATTAGTACTAAAAATAGTACTGATGTGGATACCATGGATGATGAGGATACTAACAGATGTAGAGATGGTAGTAATAAGAATTATAAATCATCATCATCATCATCATCATCGTTTAGCGTCCGTTTTCCATGCTAGCATGGGTTGGACGGTTCAACTGGGGTCTGTGAAGCCAGAAGGCTTCATCAGGCCCAGTCAAATCTGGCAGTGTTTCTACGGCTGGATGCCCTTCCTAACGCCAACCACTCCGTGAGTGTAGTGGGTGCTTTTTACGTGCCACCCGCACTGGTGCCAGACAGAGCTGGCAAACGGCCACGAACGGATGGTGCTTTTTATGTGCCACCGGCACGAGGGCCAGGCGAGGCTGGCAACGGACACGAAAAGGGGCGGTGCTGGCAACGGTCGCGAAACGGAAAGTTCTCTTACATGCCACCGGCACTGGTAACACATCTGCAATTTCCGTTGATCGATTTCCATTGATCGATTTCGATTCTGATCCTCACTTGCCTCAACGGGTCTTCACAAGCAGAGTTTTGACATGCCACCGGCAGTGGTAGCACATCCGCAATTTCCATTGATCGATTTCGATTCTGATCCTCACTTGCCTCAACACGTCTTCACAAGTAGAGTTTTGTGTCCCAAGAAGGGAAGGTATGCATACGTAGGCTGGCTCCATCCCATGTAGAAGGCCACGGGTTATGGACTCACTTGTCCTGCCAATTCTTCTCGCGCACAGCACACTTCCAGAGGTCTCGGTCTCTAGTCATTTCCTCAGTGAGACCTAAAGTTCGAAGGTCGTGCTTCACCACCTCGTCCCAGGTTTTCCTGGGTCTGCCTCTTCCACAGGTTCCCTCAACCGCTAGGGTGTGGCACTTTTTCACACAACTATCTTCATCCATTCTCGCCACATGACCATACCAGCGCAAACGTCTCTTTTGCACACCACAACTGATGCTTCTTAGGTCCAGCTTTTCTCTCAAGGTACTTACACTCTGCCGAGTGTGAGTACCGGCATTACACATCCATCGGAGCATACTGGCTTCATTTCTAGCGAGCTTACGCATATCCTCAGCAGTCACGGCCCATGTTTCACTGCCATGTAGCATGGCTGTTCGTACACACGCATCATACAGTCTGCCTTTCACTCTGTGCGAGAGGCCTTTTGTCACCAGCAGAGGTAAGAGCTCTCTGAACTTTGCCCAAGCTATTCTTACTCTAGCAGTTACACTTTCAGCACACCCGCCCCCGCTGCTGACTTGGTCACCTAGGTAACGGAAACTATCAACTATTTCTAGTTTTTCTCCCTGGAAAGTGACGGAAGTTGGTCTCAGTTCATATAAATATGAACAGAATTATAAAGTTAGGTTTATGTCAAATGAAAGTGGAAACAAGTATGAAAATAAAAATATAAATAAAAATTTAAACGTGAATAGCTTTACATATACTCTTTTTTTTTTTACTCTTATTTACTTGTTTCAGTCATTTGACTGCGGCCATGCTGGAGCACCTCCTTTTAGTTGAGCAACTCGACCCCAAGACTTATTCTTTTTGTAAGCCCAGTACTTATTCTATCGGTCACTTTTTGCCGAACCGCTAAGTGACGGGGACGTAAACACACCAGCATCGGTTGTCAAGCAATGCTAGGGGGACAAACACAGACACAAAAACACACACACACATACATATATATATATACATATATACGACAGGCTTCTTTCAGTTTCCGTCTACCAGATCCACTCACAAGGCATTGGTCGGCCCGGGGCTATAGCAGAAGACATTTGCCCAAGATGCCACGCAGTGGGACTGAACCCGGAACCATGTGGTTGGTTAGCAAGCTACTTTATTTCATGAAAGATTCGCCATTAAGGCGTTACATAGAGGGGAGATACAATTACAGACAAACATATAGGGTGTAGTAGCTTAAAACGTTGGTGATTACAATAAAATATATATAATATTTACAATATAAAGTTTTTAAAATTAGGTATTATACAGTAGGGCACGGATCCCAGCCATCTGGGTAGAACCTTTACTTCTTGATCCGGCCACACTTACCTGGTGCCAGATATACGCAGCTTGCATGCTACAGACTTCCATCTTTTCGCAAACATGTCTCGTGACAGACACCTCTTCTCCAGCCTGATCTTACTACCGAGGTGGTAACTGAAAAAGTTAACCAACCCCTGGCCGGATACAAAGGTACCTGTCACTATACCTTTCGTACGCGTCTTCCATTCTGTTTCTTTCAGTATGGCTACTACGCAGGAAAAACAAGCCTTCCTTTCCCTGCTGAGGAAAGGAGGTGGCACAATCTCAATGATAGACTCCGCTGATAGCTGTACTCTTCCATTCACTGACAACAGTTGTTCGGCGAAAGCAATCAGTCCCGATAACTCCGGACACTCCACGAATGCGTGCAAGACGGTTTCCCTATCCTGCTCACATCGCGGACATGTCGGCGAGACGGCACTTCCGTGCCTTGACAGCTTGTCGCGAACAGGTAACGCCGCACGGAAACACTGCCAGGCCAGGGATTTCTGGTAATTATCCAGGTACCCCGGCCCGAACGTTCTCCAGAACAGGTTGGTCAACTGATTTTCATCGTAGCCCAGGGTCTCCCCCAAGGCGTCTTCGGACTTAAACTCCACTAACCCGCTATAGAAATCCGCGGTGGAACTCCTGTTGCCGGCATTGTCCGCCCGAGAGAGTAGTTGAAGTGCCTGACGGCACTCCAATTGCCAGTCCCCCAGCCTAGGTCTCTGCTTGATCCAATTACCAATGTCCGTTAAGGACGTTAATCGCGGAAAGTAGAACCGAATGTGCGGTGACCACACCTGTTCTCCATCCAAGTAAAGCCAGAGGTGCCTCAACCTTAACGCGACCTTTCGCATCTTCAGCCAAGGCATCCCTAGCCCACCCTTTAGCGGTTTCTGGCAGCAGACAGAGCGCTTTACAAGTGGCTTCCCTCCTTTCCACAAAAAATGGAAAAGGATTCTCTCCAACTTGTTCAGCCACAAATCGGGGCAAGGCACCACGGTCAGGCGGTAGGTGACTACTGATGCTATGAACATCTGCACCACCTCCGCCCTCCCTAGCAAGGATAACGCCCGTCCAGACCAGGTCTGGGTTAGAGCGGTCACCTTGCCGGCCACCTCACTCCAATTTTTCTCTATCTGGAGGTCTGGCCTGAACCAGACTCCGAGCAGCTTAACAAGACCTTCCGTCCAACGCCCCACTACATTATTGGACGGCATCAGCTTGCCCCTCCAGGTGCCGAGTTGCAAACTGACCGACTTGTCCTTGTTCACCTTTGCTCCTGCCACCGCCTCGTAGCTTTTTACCACACAGCCACTCCTGCGCCTATGGCAAACTAAGTCAAACAACATATTGTAAGCCCACTTTTAATACCAAATCTAGGGTTCGTCAGGTTATTTGGTTCATCCCTTGTTTTTCATCAAGAGTGAAAGACCTGCCAAGATTATTCTTTAAATTATTGAAAGAAAACTTCCCAAACATCATAAATATTACTCAATATGCAATAAATCATCAATAAAGCCAGCTTATTTGGTCACTCCCAATCTCGGGTCTATTATCGCTTCAATGAACAGGAATAAAATAAGATACTGTATTGATAGAAATGATAATAATAATTTTGGTAAGAACATTAAAACTGATAATGGGAAATTCATTAATGGCACTGATGATTGTAGTAATAGAGATAGATCACCTTGTGAAATTGAATGTGAAAGAAGTATAAGAATGACTAATGATACAAATGATAATATGAATAATAATAATAACAACAACAACAACAATAAATGCCCTGATGCAGTACCAGGCAGTGGTTCTTGTGGTTTCTGATCTTAACTGATTGGAAGTGTTATCTTGTACATTGTTTTGTCTTGGTATAAAAGATGGGCTACAGCAAATACTCTGCTCAATACCACAGATTTGCTTGTCAGTTGTTTGACTTTAACCATTCAAGCTTGTCCCTTAGTGGCTGACGATATGTGCATCTCTGATCATGAGCAGAAGTAGTGGGGGAGCATCATAGCCATGTGTTGAAAGGAATTCTTAGAGGTTTGGATAATTCACCTTTGGAAACATGGGTGTTTCGTTCAACATCTTTAAACAATCCTTATTCATGGACCTTTTGAGCGGGATGGGCTACTCAACCGGAAGAAAATTCTAACTGAGCTGTTTATCATTCTAATATGCTGTTTATCATGTCGCACACACATGATTGTGATGCATGTGCCTGGTGTACCCTTATCAGACGGGTAGTCATGATGGGTATACAGGGCTTCGTATATTTTACCCCCGTGTCACTTTGATGGCATGCACTGCTCTCTCACTCAATAATAATAATAACAATAATAATAATAATAATAATAATAATAATAATAATAATAATAATAATAATAATAATAAAATAAATAAACCTGAAATTAGCATGAATGAAAGTACAAATAATACTGTGGATCCCAACATTGGAAGGACAGATGCAATCAGTATGCTGAATGATGCTAACAGGAGACCCCATAAAGGGCGCAAAAAGTGTTATTGTAGGGACCCCCTAAGATGTCCAATTAGCGGAAATTGTTCCCAGGATAATGTTATTTATAAATGTAGCACTGAAATGCAAAATGGCCAGAGAAAAATATATATTGGTAGTTCGATAGTCTTCAACCAGAGGTACCGAAACCACCTAAGTTCTTTTAACGATCCTAAATATAGGATATCTACAGCATTGGCATCATATGTAAATGACCTTAAAGAAAGGAATATTACATTCAAATTATCATGGTCTATCCTTGCACACACACACCCCTCCCCATATGGAATCGGATCCACTAGATGTGGTTTGTACACCAGAGAAGCATAGTTTATATTGGAAAACTATAATCATGCTATGTTGAATAAGTTTACTGATACAATACCAGCTTGTACACATTGGATCCACTCTACGTTCTTGAAGAAATTTAAAAATAAAAATAAAAATAAAAATAAAGATAAAAATTAGAAATAATAATAATAATAATCAAAATATAATTAAAACATAATATGATAATTAAATAATTAAAAAAATAACAATAGGTATAGTATAAGGTTGCAAAAGTGTAATAGGTATGATTTGAACATAGATAACTAATATCACAAAAACATGAACTTAGCACATGCCTTTACCATAGTCTTCTGATTATATGCTAATTAGGTAATATTAGATAACTATAAATGTTGGTAAGTGCAATGTCTTAATTTTTTCGGGTGGTTGGTATGTAATTGTATAATTGTATTTCTGTATTTGTTTTTTCTGTATTGTGTGAAAACACCTTGATGAGGGGAGTGTCAGTTTTAAAAATATGAAATACATCATATTACTTGGCACGTCTCTGAAACGGCCCGTAGATGGAATTAAAATTTTTGTATTATCTTCATGGTATTTTAGTACGTCCTTTTAATGTTTTATCATCTCAAATTTTTATTACACCAATGTATTATAACTTTTAAATCTAAAATTCACTGTGTTTTATGTATCACATCGATATTTATCTATTTATATGTATTTTTATATTTATATATTTGGAATTTTTATATCCATTTTATAAATGCAGAAGAATATATGTATATATTTGATTTTGAGTGTGGTTATTATGTTCCTCTAGTTTCCACCTTCATTGTCTCCATTGAGATTATTAAGTGGTATATTTATATATATATATATACATATACATACATGTGTGTGTGTGTATGTATGTATGTATGTATGTAAAATGGTCAGTCAAGTGACCGTAGTAAGATACAATTTCTTAGTTTCTAACGGAAACACAGCTTGTATAGAGAATTCAGAGACAACAGATGACGTGATAATTGATCAATAAATTTATTAATCAATGTGTCAAATACAGTTCATCCAACATCAAGGTCAGACAGAAAATTCTAAAATGATAGGTACTATACAAATCCAATTCAAAAGCAAGTAAGGTTGCTAAAAATGTGATAATCAAATCTATAAATAAACGGAATGAGAAAGGTTGTTTTGTACTATAATTGTTTCAAAAGCACATCTTATGTGTGTTATGTAACATTATGAATCTCCCGTAAATGTAGTATTTCCTCATCCGGTACATTCAGCCTTTCTACTTGGAGAAAATACACTGGACAGTTGCAGGACATTTGTAATGTTATGTAACATGCATCCAATGTACTTTTGAAAGTGTTGTTGAACTCAACGGCCTCTTCCATTCAATTTATTTACATATATACCATAACAGGTAAATTGTGATACACCAATATATGATTGTAGCAAAAATCATATATATCTGGGAATTTGTAAATGTTTTATATCACCAACTGGTATAAAGTAATCTTTATTCATACTTATTTTTTCAGTTTCATTTTAATAGATAACACAGTTTATATAGTTACACTTTAAAACAAGAAATCTATTATTAATTAACTTTAAAACATTTGGTGCAATTTTATTTTTAACAATTCATTCTAACTCTTATTCTTGAGGTTTATTATGTTCCTTAAAAGGTTCATTAAGTTTCCTAAAAATTCTTGTGGAAACACATTAAACATTCAACAAATGCTACAGAAAATGGTTTTGGATAAACATTCAATACTTTATCACCTACTTGATATATATATATTGTTATATTTCGGAATGGTCATTTTGCCAGTTTAGCCAATAAAAACACACGCACTATATATTTGGTGTTACTTTGCTTTGGTGTTATTTATTTTTTACATTAATCTTTATCTTATTTCGACCAGAGTTCTTTCGTCACACTCCTGTGACCGCATCAGTGGTCCTTTGTTTTCTTCTTTCTTATTTGTGTCTCTCCTTACTAACCATTAGCCATTTTGTATTTCTATTCTATGTCTTCATTTGCGCATGCTTATATCTCTATGTGCGTCTATGTTTATTTAGTGTGTGTATGTGGGGGGATGCCTGTAATATTTGTATCTTCTGTTTATATACGTTCATGTATTGTTTTTGTTTATTCTTATTTTATTGGCTAAACTGGCAAAATGACCATTCCGAAATATAACAATATCTGTTTCAACACACGACTTCACATAAAAAATCTTGCACAACAAATATTTAAACGATATATATATATGTATATATATATATATATTATATATATATATATATATATATAATATATATATATATAAATGGATGAATGAATTATCCTTTGTTTACTGTTAACATGGAAAATTCAATAAACAGTTACCAGGGTAGCAAAATTCACGCAAGTAACAAGGATGTTGCAACACTAGTGAGGTGACCAAATAACTTGCAAGGCAAAGACCCTTTGACAGTGGGGTGGGATATTGAGGGAGGTAAATCTGTGCTAGGTGATGTGAATGATAGAGGAACAGAAACAGGTGTGTTGCTGTTGAGGAGATTCAGGGTTAGCCCAGTCAGAGGAAGAGCATGAACAAGAGAGGGTGAGCAAGAGAGAGAGAGAGAGAACAAGACAAAAGTGAGAGGGAGCAAAAGTAAGAGATAGAGAGAGTAAGAGAGATTGTGGTAACGTGCCAGAGCATACTCTTGAGGTATGAGGATGTGGATATAATTGGGATGGCAGAGGATTGCCAAAGGTATGTAAGTAGGGTTCATGTGAATGCGAAAGGAGGTGGGGGGGATGCAGTGACTGGTAAGATATGTGTATATAGGGTGGGGACAACTGGATAGTGGTGATACAGCCGGTAGGGCAGGGAAGACAGAATTAGGCTGCAGGAGTGGGGAGGAAGAGATATGCATAGTACATGAAGAAGAGGAGATGTGAGGAAGAGAAGGGGAGATGTAGGTTCGCTTCTTGGGGCAGGGTGTGTGAAAAATTTTATGTTACATGTGGGTGGAACACACAGTGCTTCCAGAACTCAGCTTCACTGAGGTGAGTGGGTCTTCCCAAGAAACTCATATTGTCAGACATCTTGGGCCATTGTCATCTTGAGATTTTCCTTCACTACTTCATCCCATATCTTCCTGAGTCTCTCTCTCCCGCAAGTGCCATCCACTTTAAGCAATTGGCACTTCTTTATACAACCGTCTTCATCACATGTCCAAACCAACATAGTCTTCTCTCTTGCATGCTGCATCTGATTCCTCTGATGCCCAATTTTTCTCTCAGCACATTTGCACCTTGTATATTCATCAGAGTATACTAGCTTCATTCCTCTCTAGTATACGCATGTCTTCTGCATTCAGGACCTATGTCTCAGTACCATAAAGTATAGCTGTTCATACACAAGCATCATGCAATCTGTTTTTCACTCTGAGAGAGATCTCTTTTGTTGCCAACAGAGGTAATAGTCCTCTGAATTTCTTCCATCCTGTTCTTAGTCTAACAGCGATACTTTCAGAACATTCTCCATCACTGCTAATTTGGTCACCTAAGTAACAGAAACTATCTACAACATTGAGGGAAGCTCCTGAGCATTTGAGGGAGCCTAATCCCCATGTGTCCTTAGTGCTTATTGTTCCTCACATCAGCCTTGTACAAAGATGACTTTCTCTGTTAACCATCTGTGAATCCTCTGCACCTCTTATTGTCCATAGCTTGCACTGGGTTCAACAAATGGAATTTCTTCCTACGCCTTTACTACATACTAAGTGGAACATTTATCTGATGGAGAGAGAGTCTTATATCTGCTTTCTTGCTAACAACAACTTTGGTCTTTGCTAGCTTAACTTTAAGGCCCTTTGATTCCAGGTTTTACTTCCATACCTGAAATTTCTTCTCCATTTCTACTACAGATTCTGCTGCAAGAGTGAGTTCATTAGCATATAGTAGTTCCTACAGGCAACCAGTTTTAAATTCCTTTGTTGTGGCCTGGAGGACTATGATGAATAGATGTGGACTGAGAACTGAGCCCTGGTGAACCCCTACTTGCACACTAAATTCATTACTGTACTATTGGCTGACTCGCACCCTACCAACAACTCTGTTATACATGGCTTGTACAGCTCTAACGAGCCACTCTTCTACTCTTAACTTTCTTAGAGACTACCAGATAACAGAACAAAGGACTCTGTGAAAAGCTTTCTCCAGGTCAGCAAAAGCCAAGTAGAATGGTTTACTTTTGGCCAGAGACTTCTCCTGCAGCTGTCTCATGAGGAAAATGGAATCTGTGGTTCTCTTTCTAGGCACAGAAATTGACAGAAAGAAAGTGAGTTACAGAAAGAGCGAGACAGAAGGAGAGAAAGGAGAAGGAAAGATAGAAAGGAGAGAGAAAAAGAGAGAAAGAAAGGGAGAAAAGAAGAAAGGGAGAGAAAGGAGGAGAGAGCGAGAAAGAAAGAGAAAGGAGGATGAGAGAAAGAAAGGGAGAAAGAAGAGAGAGAAAGAGGAAAAATAAACAGATAGAGAGAGCAATTGAGATAGAGAAACCAAAAGAGAAAGAGAGAGAGAGAGACAGAAAGCGAGGATACTCACGGTATTAAATAACTGAAACATGAAAATATATAGGTGTGTGTGTGTTCTTTTAGTGAGGGAAAGAGAGAGAGAGAGAGAGAGAGAGAGAAAGAAAGGAGAAAAGAAGAAAGGAGAGAAAGGAGAAGGAAAGATAGAAAGGAGAGAGAAAAAGAGAGAAAGAAAGGGAGAAAGAAGAGAGAGAGAAAGAAAGAGAGGGAAACTAGAGAGAGAAGAAAGAAAACCATGGAGAGATAGTGTTTGGTTTCAGTTTCACTTTGCAGAACAAACAAAGAGACAGAATCTCTTTGGAGTAACATGGCAGAGAGACAGACAGAGAATAGAGAGAGGGAAAGAGAATAGAGGAGACAGAAAGAAAATCATAGGGAGAGATGATGTCTGGCTTTAGTTTCACTTTGTGGGACAAACAGACAAACAGAACCTCTCTTTTATATATATACTCTTATTCTTTTACTCTTTTACTTGTTTCAGTCATTTGACTGCGGCCATGCTGGAGCACCACCTTTAGTTGTGCAAATCGACCCCGGGACTTATTCTTTGTAAGCCCAGTACTTATTCTATCGGTCTCTTTTTTGCCGAACCGCTAAGTGACGGGGACGTAAACACACCAGCATCGGTTGTCAAGCAATGCTAGGGGGACAAACACACACACACACATATATATATATATACATATATGCATATATATATAATGAAGGGTGAAATTAATTAATTTGGAATAATTATCAATTACACCAAGTAGTCTTCGGCATGTAAATATATATACATATATACGACAGGCTTCTTTCAGTTTCCGTCTACCAAATCCACTCACAAGGCATTGGTCGGCCCGGGGCTATAGCAGAAGACACTTGCCCAAGATGCCACGCAGTGGGACTGAACCCGGAACCATGTGGCTGGTTAGCAAGCTACTTACCACACAGCCACTCCTGCGCCTATATAGATTATTGTTTTGATGATGATGATGGTAGTGATGGTGATGGTGCTGGTGGTCGCGACAATGACAACGATGATGATGATGACAATGACAACTGTGACAACTTACCAAATTTTCTTGTTTTTGTTTTAATATGTACTTTCACAGCAATTATTATGACTCACCAGGTATTTCCACTAATATGACTTTTTCATTTGGAATAAGGTTTTTTCAGGCTAAATTTGGGAATTTTATGTCTCCTTTCTTTCAAGAAGGGTTTGGTGTATTGAAAGCATAAAAATTGAAGTTGAAGTTGAGAAAAACTTAACTGTCCTCAAGGACTGGAACTCATCAGGATATTGGGAAAGAGTTAACAATATCATGATCATTCGCACCAGATATCAAATGCCAACATCATGACTGCTGCTCAGTGTTCTGTGGACTTTGTAAAGGTTGTAAGGCATGTCTCATGCATCATGAAAGCCAAGTTTTCCTGAGCTGTGATACTCTAGGTGGTGCCAAGCTGCATTGGCCTTTGCTTTCCCTTGGATAACACTACTGTTGTGGAGAGAGGAGCCCAGTATGCATGGGTGACTGCTGGTCTTCCATAAACAACCTTGCCCAGGCTTGTGCCTGGGAGGGTAACTTTCTAGGTGCAATCCCATGGTCAGTCATGACTGAAGGGGGTCTCAGTGATACTCTAGGTGTGTCACAGCTGAGCGTGATGTCATGTCACCCCGCATCTTTGAACAAGGTCTTAGGCTCAAGTCAGACGTCTACATGAAGCAGCTGGAAACTGTGGTCAAACCTTGGCTGGAGTGTGTTGCTACCAGAAGGCCATATGTCCATATGTATGGCAACTGGATTTGGCTCCTTGCCAAGCCTCCAGAAAGAGTTAGAAGTGGTTTTTGGAGAATTTCAATGACCTCACCTGTCTCAGTTTCTAGTCTCCTAATTTCTCCAATTATAATTCCATGGATTACTATGTGTAGGGTATGGTTGAAAAAGACACCAACTGCTCTGCTTGCAATACCAAGGCTGAGCTGGTGACCAAGATCAAGGAGATGTTTGAAAGTTTTCCCATTGACACAGAGAGGAACAAATGTGCCAGGTTCCAGAGCTATCTTGAGGCCATGCTGGAGTCTGAGGGCAGCTACTTTCAATATCCCAGCCATAATCTAGTTAATATTTAAAAAAATTTTTAGATACTTTTTTTTAATGGATATTTCTTTCCCTTTTATGCAAACTGTCAAATTTAGCCTGAATCTCTCTCTATATGGGCCCTTGATTACTGAAATGTGCAGATGTTCTTCATCAGGACATAGCTTGGATTTTAGCCCCTTCTGTTTGTATGCATGCATGCATGTATGTATGTATGTATGTGTGTGTGTATGTATGCATGCATGCATGTATGTATGTATGCATGCATGCATGCATGCATGTATATATGCATGCATGCATGCATGTATGTATGCATGCATGCATGCATGTATGTATGTATGTATGTTTGCATGTATGTATGTATGCATGCATGTATGCATGCATGCATATATGTATGTATGTATGTATGCATGCATATATGTATGTATGTATGCATGTATGTATGTATGTATGTTTGTATGTATGTATGCATGTATGTATGTATGTTTGTATGTATGCATGTATGTATGCATGCATGCATGTATGTATGTATGCATGTATGCATGCATGCATGCATGCATGTATGTATGCATGCATGCATGCATGTATGTATGTATGTATGTATGTATGTATCTTTGCATGTATGTATGTATGCATGCATGTATGCATGCATGCATATATGTATGTATGTATGTATGCATGCATGCATATATGTATGTATGTATGTATGCATGCATGCATGTATGTATGTATGTATGTATGTATGTTTGTATGTATGCATGTATGTATGTATGTATGTATGTATGTTTGTATGTATGCATGTATGCATGCATGTATGTATGTATGTATGCATGTATGTATGTATGTATGTATGTATGTTTGTATGTATGCATGTATGCATGCATGCATGTATGCATGCATGCATGTATGCATGTATGTATGTATGCATGCATGTATGTATGCATGCATGTATGTATGCATGCATGTATGCATGAATGAATGACTGAAAGTTCCCTTTCTCTTTTTAATTTAGAATAAACTCTGACTAGCCACCTGCCTGGTAGCAAGGCTTTAAAATAAAAGCATCTTATTTCATTCATAATCCTGTAAATCTTATGAAAGTCTCACAGGTTTTTACACTCTCTCCTACCATCATCATTTATAATGCATGAGTTAAACATTTACATCCTCTTCATAAGAACTGGGTTTCAACGATACTTTACTCCATAAAGGTTGATATGTATCCTATTGTTTCAATAATAATAGGTATGTAGATGAATGTATATCTAGAGTACTGGATTTGCAAACTCCTAATCAATGGTCCATAGATGTCCTCTTTCTCGTGTATTTTTTTAACCACATTGTTGTCCAGAGGGCAGCTGGTTTCCACAACAGAGGATATCTTTTTCCTTGTGGTGCTACACAATAATATCTGGTTGGTTGTATTTTAATGCGGTGGCTGTTTTTATTTCTAAGTTCCATCAATATTTGTTTGACCCATTGGTCTCAATATAGTCGGTATATTTGTATGTATGTATGTATGTGTGTGTGTGTGTGTGTGAGTGTGTGTGTGTGTGAGTGTGTGTGTGTGTATGCAAGTATGCATATATGTGTGTAAGTGTGAGACTTGGTATGTGCTATCTACACATCCATTTTTCCATGCTAGCATGGGTTAGGTGCATTTATTAAAATATTGGGTATCCTTCCAGTCACTAACAGAATCCAAAGAAACTAAAGGCAGCAAGCTGGCAGAAACATTAGTGCGCTGGGCGAAATGCTTAGCAGTATTTTGTCTGCCATTACGTTCTGAGTTCAAATTCCACCGAGGTCGACTTTGCCTTTCATCCTTTTGGGGTCGATAAATTGAGTACCAGTTACGCACTGAGGTTGATGTAATTGACTTACTCCATTTGTCTGTCTTTGTTTGTCCCCTCTATGTTTAGCCCCCTGTCGGCAATAAATAAATAAGAAACTGAAGCATGGAACAAACTGCCGGCATCAGTTGTTAGTTGTCGGAGCACTGCATCCTTCAAAACTTCCATGTTTCCTGAGATTCGCCAACACTACACCTGATTTTCTCCTCTCCAATACACACACAAACATGTATCTGACTCATACATTGTTCGCTTTCCAGACATTTGTACATTACTGCATATACTCTGACAAGTTGTGGTGCACCTGAGCACTATATGCAATAATTTCATTATTATTATTATTATTTAAAGGTGGTCAGTGTTGGCAAAAATTATATAGTAAAGTTGTCAAGTTTCAGTAAACTTCTATCCATATAAATCCATCAAAACTCATGATATTCACGAAGGGGCTGCTGATGTTAACCCAGAAAACATTCTTACTCAACTGATTGTTATGTTGTTGTTGTTGTTGTTGTTGCTGTTGCCATCATTGTTGTTATCATTGTCATTGTTGTGGAACCAAAGCTCACAGTCCTAATATGATCAAAGCATTCAATCTGATTATTACATCTCTTTTCTGCAGCTTGATCCATTGCTACAACAGCCAATATATCTTCCTGGTTTCCTTTTATTAAACAAAAGTGGTGGACTGTGATTACGGGAGATGTAACTGCTATTTCTTGCAAAATGAGCAAGTACCTTTTACCTTTTAGCTTTCACTTGTTTCAGTCATTAGACTGCGGCCATGCTGGAGCACCACCTTGAAAACATTTTAGTCAATTGTATTGACCTCAGAACTTATCAATTTTAAAGCCTGGTACTTATTCTATTGGTCGCTTTTGCTGAACTGCTAAGTTATGGGGATGTAAACATACAAACACTGGTGGTAGTTGGGTACAAACGCACACACAGACACACACACATAGATAGATAGATAGATAGATAGATAGATAGATAGATAGATAGATAGATAGATAGATAGATAGATAGATAGATAGATAGATAGATAGATAGATATTGAAGGCGGCGAGCTGGCAGAATCGTTAGCACGTCGGGCGAAATGCTTAGTGGTATTTTGTCTGCTGTAACGTTCTGAGTTCAAATTCCGCCGAGGTCGACTTTGCTTTTCATTCTTTTGGGGTTGATAGATTAAGTACCAGTTACGCACTGGGATCGATGTAATTGACTTAATCCCTTTGTCTGTCCTTGTTTGTCCCCTCTATGTTTAGCCCCTTGTGGGCAATAAAGAAATAAGATAGATAGATAGATAAATAGATAGATAGATAGATAGATAGATAGATAGATAGATAGATAGATAGATAGACAGACAAAGATAGATAGATAGATAGATAGATAGATGGATGGATAGATAGATAGATAGATAGATAGATAGATAGATAGATAGATAGATAGATATAGATAGATAGATAGATAGATAGATGTATATGATGAGCTTCTCCCAGTTTCCATCAACTAAATCCACTCACAAGGCTTTGGTCAGTGCAAGATTATATAGTAAAAGATACTTGCCCAAGGTCTCATGTAGTGGGACTGAACCTGGAACCATGTGGTTGGGAAGCAAGGCTCTTACCACACAGTCATGCTGCCACATGAAGATTTATTGATAGTTCTCACACAGCTAAAATCTTGAGTCTTATTCAAATTCTTAGAGTATGTTTGGCTTTTCTTAGACATTATAATGGATACGGGGAAATCTTCTAATTGTCTTCTATGATTTTCTTTTTCTCACTTCAGTATTTTGGAACTGCTTTATTTCCTGTGCCATACATTTTTATATAACTCACCAAAATCTCTTCCATAAAACTCAGATGTTGATGCTTAAGTAAAAAAAAAAAAGAAAAGAAAGAAGAATAAACATTTTAATTATGGTACTAATAATACTTCGATGACTGGCATCCATGCTAGCAGGGTGCAAAGAGCACCATACGAGTGTGATCATTGGCAGAGCGGCTAACCGGCTTCCGAGCCAGTGGCACATAAAAAGCACCATTCAAGTGTGATCGTTACCAGTGTCGCCTTACTGGCACTCGTGCCCGTGCTAGTAGGGTACCAAGAGCACCATCTGAGCATGATCGTTGCCAGAGCGGTTAACTGGCCTCCATGCCAGTGGCACATAAAAGGCACCGTTCGAGCATGATCATTACCAGCGTCGCCTTACTGGCACCTGTGCTGGTGGCATATGTAAAAAGATTCAAGCGAGTTCGTTGCCAGTACCACCTGACTGGCCCCGTGCCAGTGGCACGTAAAAAGCACCCACTACACCCTTGGAGTGGTTGGCTTTAGGAAGGTCATCTAGCTGTAGAAACTCTGCCAGATCAAGATTGGAGCATGGTGCAGCCATCTGATTCGCCAGCCCTCAGTCAAAATCGTCCAACCCATGCTAGCATGGAAAGCGAACATTAAACGATGATGATGATGATGATGTTGATGATGATTCTATTTTTTGCAGAAGTGATTCACACCTATTTGTGGTAACCATTTACAGACAAGTGACTTGAGCTAATGATAGTTAAAATGTTAATGATAGATATACAAACTATCGACCTTTTGGCCAATATATCAACAATCTAATGACATTAAGTGTAGATTGTACAATTCAAAACCTAAAAATAGGCTTAACTGTAAACATTTCAGTGAAATAATTTTGTGTTTTTTATGTTTCAATAGTATAAAAGGACTGATACACAAATGTCATATCTTAAGCCAATAGTTATGTAGATGATAACAATATAACATATTTAAAGGTCAAATCTTATTATTGAAGGTATTCATTAGAAATTCTATCTTAGTGTTTACAAATAATATTTTCTTGCATCAGTTAGTTCACATATTTCATACCTGTCATTTGCAATGCTTTCTCCATATTTCAATAGGAAAATCCTCTGATTTAACCCTTTTGATGGTAAGCCACCTGGTTCTTTGATACAAGTTTCCTATTTTGAATTGATTTAAATTAAAACCTTCCATCAATGAAGGTTTTATGTCAGTTTATGTTCCAAAATGTTAATTTACTAAATTCTTTATTTTCAAAAATTTATTGAAACCATGACAGTATGTTTCAACAGAAATATGGTAACAAAAGATTTAACATATGTTATTTCCCAGAATATAATACAATGAGTCATTCAGCTATATTATGAGCATGTTATTGATATCATCATCACTGTCAACATTTTTACCATTTTTATCATCATCATCACCATCATCATCATCATCATCATCATCATCATTTTCACATCTACTTTACCATATTGCATGGATCAAAAGAAATTTGTTAATGTAGATTTTCTGCAGCCAGATGCTCTTCCTGTCACCAACTTTTACCTGTTTCCAAGCAAGGTTATCTTTCCTCAAGTCCTTCAAGCATGAACAGAATAAATGCTTCTATGGGAAATTGCAAACAAATAATACCTTCAGTATAACAATGATGTTATTTTCATTTTTTTACAGTTGGCACGATATATATATATATATATATATATATATATATATATATATATATGAAAAAACAAGTCAAAAATAGAAAATGCTAAAATAATTTTATAAAGAACATTTCAGTACCGGTTTCGGGCATTTTGAGACCTTTTCAACTGTAACGATTAAATAATTAAATTTAGAAAAATTAGAAGAAAAGTTTTTTTAAAGGAATATTTCTATAGTAGTGTTCAGGTATAAGTGGCATTCTGCCTTTCTCTGACTCCCTTGTTTGCACTTGTGTGTTCGGGGTCGTTGTGAGTTCTTGGTAGGGTAGAAGAAGAAGAAGGCTGATGAGGAAAGGGGGTGGGAAAATCTGGGAGTGCCCTGATGGTCGTATTTTGAATGGTCAGTGGCGGCTAGCAGTCGCAGTTCAATTCAGGAGAATATTTCTATTGAAAGGCTTGTTTATGGAATTTGCGTAGGTGTTATACTAAAAAACATTAGTGACAAAGTTAAGGGGTAGAAGGTGGAGAAGTAGAAGAAGAAGAAGAAGAAGAAGAAGAAGAAGAAGAAGATGACGATGTTGATGATGATGATGATGAAAAAGAAGAAGAAGAAGAAGAAGAAGGAGAAGATGATGATGATGATGATGGTGGTGATGATGATGACGACGATGATGATGATAATGATGATGATGAAGAAGAGGAGGAAGAAGAAGAAAAAAACAGAGAAGGGAGAATATGAATGGGTGAAAGTAGTGAGGTGTTGCATGACTTGAAGTTGGCATGTTATGGAGTATAGCTGTGATTGGGGCTGATTAGTAATGGATTCTTTGGAATGTAATATTTGTGCGTGTGTATTTCTTTTATTCTAAAGTTGAGGTATATTAATTGTTTGTCGTAGATCCGTTAAGAAGTGGCCTGTATTTTGTAATAAAGAGAGTTTCTTTACTTATTCGTTGTCTCGAGGTTGTATCGTCCCTAAATTGGTAGAGGGGGAAAATCCTGAAGCTTGGTGTTTTTTTGTTGGCGCAAGTATCTATGTGTTGGCTAAAAGCTATTTTTCTGTTTTGGGGAATTTTTATCTGGGATCTGTGCAGGGCCATTCGTTTACGCAAACTATTTTTTGTTTGGCCTATGTACTGCTCTTGACACCCGGAGCAGGTTAGTGAGTATATTAGGTTCTCCGAAGCACATGTGAAGTTGCTTTTCACTGTAAACCGTTGTCCCTGTTTGAAGGAGAACTCTGATCCCTCAATTAGATAATCGCATATCCCGCAATTGGGTCTTCCACATTTTTTTTACTGTCGGCTTCTGTGTTGAAGAGTGAATTCGGGCTTGTGTTAGGAGACTTTTCATGGATCTAGGCTGTCTCTTGCTTTTTATGATCGTGTGTGTTTGGAGGATAGTGTTCATTCTGTGGTCTTTTTTTAGGAGGGGTATGTTGTGGAGGATGGTGCCGAAGGCTTCGTTATTGAGAGGGTTGTGTGTGGAGATGTATAGTAAGGCTTTTGGTTGTAAGTTTTTCTTTGATTTGGGATGTCTCAGTTCCTTGATGTTAAGTTGAAGGGCACGTTGAATGCACTTGTCAATAAGTGAAGGTGGATAGTTCCTGGTGATAAGGGTATCTTTTAGTTCTTGTAGTCGTGTTTCTCTGGTGTTTGTGTTAGAGACTATAGTGCATATCCTTTTTGCTAGATTGAAGGGGATATTCATCCTGGTGTGTCTGGGGTGGCATGAATTGAATGGAAGATATTGCTTAGAGTCTGTAGGCTTATAATATATGTCTGTTTCTATTATATTATTAGCTTTCTTAATGAGGATATCGAGGAAGGGGAGTTGTTGCTGGCTATATTCCATCGTGAATTGGATGTTTATGTCCAGTCCGTTTAAAATTTCCTGGAATTCTATGAGTTTTTCTATATTTTTATGCCAAAGAATGAAACAGTCATCTAGATATCTCTTCCAGTTGTTTTCTATGTAGATGGAGAAAGGGCTGCCATATCTTTCTAGAACCTTACGATACAGATTGATCTCTAGATATCCTATGACTAGGTTGGCAAAGGAGGGGGCCATTCGTGTACCCATCGCAGTCCCCGATTTTTGTCGGTAGAAGTTGTCATTGAAGGCGAAGAAGTTATTTTCCAGGATGAATTTAACCCCTTCTATCACGAATTCTTTTTTGATGCGATGTGGTAGTTCGTTGGCGTGATTTTCTAGCCAGAATTGGATTGCCTCTAGTCCTAGGTTGTGGGGGATATTGGAGTAGAGGTTGACTACATCGAAGGATACCAGTATGGTGTTTTTGTTTATAGTATTCGGTAGGTGATTGAGCATATCTAAGTCGTCCCTTATATAGCTTTTGACATGTTTGAGGAGTGGTTTTAACAGGGTGTCTAAAAAGTTACTGAGACGGTGGGTTTCGCATGCGGGACCTGCTATTATGGGTCTCAATTTGAGGTCATTAGGATTAGGGACTTTAATTATTTTGTCTGTAGCTATCTTGCATGCGTTGCTTATTTTCTCACTTTTGTGGATCTTAGGTATACCGTAGAATTGGCTGGTTTTGCTTGTGAAATTGGTCATATAATCATATTCTTTGTCGGTGAGCCCTGCTTTGTATGGGTTTAACATGGATTTTAGTTCCCTCATTATTTTTTGTTGACTGTAGTTTTGTGCCTTTTCATAGTATGTTGTGTCTTCCAGCATAGAAAGTACCAAAGTTATGTAAAATGTCGTATCCATTAAGACAACAGCACTCCCTTTATCGGCCTCTTTGATTGTTATTGTTTTATCTAGTTTTAATTTGTTCAACTCAGCCCATTCTTTTTTGCTGAAGTTTGGTTTGTGTTTTTGTTTGTGCATATGTTGATATGGGTAATTTGATATGTGGTCACAGAAATCATCAAGTGTTTTATTCTTACCTTTCGAGGGGGTGTAGTTACTCCTATTTCTGGCTAATGATTCGTCCTCGTTGTATTTATCGTATGAAAGGCAGAATGCCACTTATATCTGAACACTACTGTAGAAATATTCCTTTAAAAAAACTTTTCTTCTAATTTTTCTAAATTTAATTATTTAATCGTTACAGTTGAAAAGGTCTCAAAATGACCGAAACCGGTACTGAAATGTTCACTATAAAATTATTTTAGCATTTTCTATTTTTGACTTGTTTTTTCATATATATCAACTCGTGTGTTCCTTTTCACCCTTATACATATATATATATATATATATATATATATATATATATATATATATATATATATATATATATATATATATATATATCAGTGTATATATATATATATAACGGGAAGGTTTTCGAAAATAAGCAAAAGACAAAGGCAGGTGGAGTACAAACAAACAAATGTATTAGTATGGCGCTCAGGAATAGAAATAGAACAAGTCTTTTACGTTTCAAGCCTACACTCTTCGATACAAAGATACACAGCAAAAAAACAAGGAGAGAAAAAAAAGGAGACAAAAATATAAAATATAAATATATATATATATATTTCTTGATTTCAAATCCATTCTGCCGTGTCAGGCCGAAAACGAAATGTTTCCAAGATAAGAAAATCTTTCTAATCTAATTCATCCCATAATCTGTACCAGTAATATTGTCATGCAAATTTGTCTGATCTCTAGTGGTTAAGCTGTTTATTATTATTATTATTATTATTAGTATTATTATTAGTATTATTATTAGTATTAGTATTATTATTAGTATTAGTATTATTATTATTATTATTATTAGTATTAGTATTATTATTAGTATTAGTATTATTATTAGTATTAGTATTATTATTAGTATTAGTATTATTATTATTATTATTATTAGTATTAGTATTATTATTAGTATTAGTATTATTATTAGTATTAGTATTATTATTAGTATTAGTATTATTATTATTATTATTATTAGTATTAGTATTATTATTAGTATTAGTATTATTATTAGTATTAGTATTATTATTAGTATTAGTATTATTATTAGTATTAGTATTATTATTAGTATTAGTATTAGTATTATTATTAGTATTAGTATTATTATTAGTATTAGTATTATTATTAGTATTAGTATTATTATTAGTATTAGTATTATTATTAGTATTATTATTAGTATTAGTATTATTATTAGTATTAGTATTATTATTAGTATTAGTATTATTATTAGTATTAGTATTATTATTAGTATTAGTATTATTATTATTATTATTATTAGTATTAGTATTATTATTAGTATTAGTATTATTATTAGTATTAGTTTATTATTATTATTAGTATTAGTATTAGTATTATTTTAGTATTAGTATTATTATTAGTATTATTATTATTATTATTATATTATATTAGTATTATTATAGTATTAGTATTATTAGTATTAGTATTAGTATTTTATTAGTATTAGTATTATTATTATTATTATATTAGTATTATTATTATATTATTAGTATTAGTATTATGAGTATTAGTATTATTATAGTATTAGTATTATTATTATTAGTAGTATTATTAGTATTAGTATTATTATTAGTATTAGTATTATTATTAGTATTAGTATTAGTATTAGTATTATCCCTTTGATCCCCAGTCGTCAATTTGTTTATTATTATTATTTTCAGCTTCGCCTCGTATTGCATATTATGTATGATTTATTAGTTATCGTTGACCATCGGTTCCGGCCTCGTGTCTCGCTAAATACAGAATAGATATTTAAGTTTCTCCATACAGGGGTTTTCAATGGCGGCCGATTTTCGCGGGGTTCCACTATTCCCTTTCTCTCTCTCCCTCTTTACGTTGTCTGCCCTCCCCCTCTTCCTTCCCCCTTCCATTGCTAAGAGCATTTTTAAGCCAGCCCGTAAAGTAACGTGCCTCATTTCTTGATTATGTTTTTATCTATCTATCTATTTTATCTACTTACTAATTACTAATACGCTTAAGCAGTTGTCATTGTATTCCCTAATTCCTCTCATCATTATGTGCCGATAATTTCTCCATTTCTCCACCGTCCCTTTATTAATTTTGCCCGTCCAAGTCCTCGCTCTCTCGTCTTTCAACCTTCGCGTATTCGCGGTGCACCCGCCCTTGCCCACCCCCACCACCAATACCGGATATCTCTATATTTTTGCTCCATCTATACCAGATGTCGCTTCTCCCACCACCATTATAGGTGTCTACTCTTCGAACCCCCCTCTTCAACACGCTATTTCACCATGCATTACCCCTCTCATGATATCCTACGTTCTACTTGTCTAGAACCTGTCATCGTTTCTCCGAACACCCCTCCCCACTGGTGCTCCCCTATATTTCTGCACCCTCCCCCCCACATAAAAAAGCACCATCCGAACGTGGCCGATGCCAGCACCGCCCCGACTGGCTTCTGTGCAGGTGGCACATAAAAAGCACCAACTGACCGTGGCCGATGCCAGACCCCTCTGGCACCTGTGCAGATGGCACGTAAAAAGCACCCACTACACTCGCGGAGTGGTTGGCGTTAGGAAGGGCATCCAGCTGTAGAAACACTGCCAGACCAGACTGGAGCCTGGGGCAGCCACTGGCTCCCCAGACCCCGGTCGAAACCATCCAACCCGTGCTAGCGTGGAAAACGGACGTTAAACGATGATGATGATGATGATGATGATATATATAAATATTTATGTATTATGTATATGTATGTGTGTGTATGTGTGTGTGTGTGTGTATCTATGTATAAACAGAAAGTGAGTTGTAATATACATAAGAAAGTAAAGAAGGAAAATGCACACACTTTACATAATTTTAATATAATTTTTAATATATTTTATATTGTGTTTGTCAATTGGTTTCACTTTCGCTAATCATGACATTAAAATTTATTTTACAACCTACCTAAAATACACAAGAGCAAGATAGTTGAAGCTTGCAAACAATCACCAAGCAAATACATAAATATCCAAGTGCCAGAAGACCTAAAGTTAAGGTTCATTATAGCCGGCACAGCCTGTGAAACCCACCGCCTAAGCAATTTTATTGACATCCTACTGAAACTCTTGCTGAAATACATCAAAAGTTTCATTAGAGACGATTTAGACATGCAAGAGCACCTACCAAAAACAACTAGGGAAGAAGCATTATTGGTTTCCTTTGATGTTATCAATCTTTACACCAACATCCCACATGATTATGGAATAGAAGCAATCAAATTCTGGTTGGAAATGTATCCTGAAGTACTTCTGGAATGCATAAATTAGGTTTTTATTATTGAATCTTTAAAATTTATACTTCAGAAAAATTATTTCCTATTTGATGACACCTGCTATCGTCAAAAATGTGGAATTGCGATTGGAATGAAAGCAGCCCCTGTTCTTGTGAACCTGATAATGGGTTATTTTGAATTTACCACATATGAAGCGCCACTGCAGAAATATGATTATCCATTTCACCATTATATAAGAGAAAACAGGACAAGATATCTGGATGACTGTTTTATCATTTGGAAGGAGACCATTGATAAGCTTTTGAAATTCAAATCAACACTAAATGATATAAACCTTAACACTCAATTCACAATGGAATATAGCAAAGAACAGCTCCCATTTTTTGGATATTATGATAAAAAAAAAAGTTAACAACCAAATTATAACTGACATCTATCAGAAACCAATGATCTTGAAGCAATATCGCCTTTTCAGTTCATACCACCCGAAACACATCAATTTAATTTGGCAAAAAGGACTTGCACAATAGTGTTTGATAGAACTACTCAGGACCTTAGTCTTCAAGACCTCAGAACAACACTAACTAAAAGACAATATCCACCCTCATTTATAGATGAGGGAATTAAGTGTGCCAAGAAATTAGACATAAAAACACTAAGGACAGCAAAACATAACACCACACCTCTTCTCAAAACACTACTGTATGTATCAACTCAACCCTAGGAACAATGAGGCATACAACACTATTGTGCAAAACCTACCTATGCTCACTAGAGACCCAAAAAGGAACGTCCTGAGAGCACATAAATTCATCAAAGCACATAAATTCGCAAAAAGCAACACAAATTGCTACAGAGACTCCTAAGAAATGCAAAGCTTTACACATCAACCATGAAACCAATAGTTAAAAAATGTGGACGCCCAAACTGTGAAACATGCCCAACCTACTGGAAGGCTCAGATTTCCTTTTCAAATGAGGAGAGAGGTTCACAATTAATACCAACTACACTTGTGCCTCTGAGAATCTAATTTATGTAATAACCTTCTCAGGTTGTAGACATCACTATATAGGACAGACAAGTATGACTTTGAGACAGAGAACCACTGTACATAAAAAGTAGACCCAGTTCCCACAATATGGATAGATTTCTTTAAGTGAACACAGAGAGATGTGCAATTTTCCCCTTCTACCAGTGCAAAGATACAATTTCTATACAAGAACGTTTAGATACATAAAATCTATTCATTGAAAAATACAGAACACATCTAAGCATGCACACATAACCAACTATGATCTCTATACATATTTTAATTCATGATTACATACCCATCACTGTACATATTTCTTCCCGCTAGTTTTTGAATTTTTTATGTGTATATATATATATATATGTGTGTGTGTGTGTGTGTGTGTGCGCGTGTGTGTGTGTATGTATGTATGTGTATATATATATATATAATATATATATATATATATATATATGTATGTATGTATGTATGTATATGTATGTATGTATATATATATATGAACAATTAACTCCATGTCCACAATAATAATGATAACTAATTACCTCCCCTTAGATTTTTCTACTTGTTGAATCATTCATTCATAAACTCCCCACACAACATGGACCAAAAAATTTTTCTGAAGAAAATACATATTTAAATAAATTTAAATGTCATGATTAGCGAAAGCGAAACTGGTTAACAAACACAATATAAAATATACTGAATATTGTATTAAAACTATGTAAAGTGTGCGCATTTTTCTTCTTTAATTTCTTATATATGATTGATTCGATTGATTGATTCTAGTTTCAGCTCACGAGCTGTGGCCATGCTGGGGCACCGCCATTTGGTGTTGCTACATGGTTTTACTTCACGAAAGCTTTTTAGCAACTGCCATTTGGTGCATGAGAGAGTTCGATGCAGCTGCCCTCATCTACACCTCCTGCCGTGAAGTTGGTTCATCTGGGATACCTGACAAGAAGAGATCCAGTTTCATTTTAAAGACATCTGCATCCACCCCATGCAGGTCTCTTAGGTTCTTCGGGAGGATATTGAAGAGCTGTGGGCCTTGGAAGCCCAGGCTATCACAGTATCTTGTCCTACATCTTGATGGCAAATTTGGAGTCCTAGGCACTATTTTATATAAAGATTATTAACTTTAACAATACTCAGAAACAGGCTAGAATCAAAGTGCTCAAAATGAGCTAAGTTCCAATTTATAATTTGAATGGAGACAATATGAGCAGAAAACTAGAGGAACATGACTTATTCTCCAGGAGAATATTCAATATATATGTGTACTTTCTTCGACATTAATAAATCAATATAAAGTTCGAGATAATATTAGTATTAAAAGCATACAAGTATATAAACATATAAATATTTAATATTTAAAAACATGCAAATATTTTAAAATATTTTAAAATACGTAGGCATTTTAAAAATATATAAACACATAAATAGATACATAAATAGAAATAAAAAACGTCTATATGATATAAGATAAAAAAATATTTTTAAATACTCATAAATACATATAAATACGCAGGCAAAATATTATATATTTATGAGTATTTTTAAATGTTTTTAAATACCTACGAGTTTTTATCTTATATCATATCGACGTTTTTTATATCTATTTATGTATCTATTTATATGTTTATATATTTTTAAAATGCCTATGCATTTAAAAATATTTAAAAATATTTTTAAATATTTGCATGTTTTTAAATATTAAATATTTATATGTTTATATACATGTATGTTTTTAATACTAATATTATCTCAAACTTTATATTGATTTATTAATGTCAAAGAAAGTACACGAGTGGCTGTGTGGTAAGTAGCTTGCTAACCAACCACATGGTTCCGGTTTCAGACCCACTGTGTGGCATCTTGGGCAAGTGTCTTCTGCTATAGCCCCGGGCCGACCAATGCTTTGTGAGTGGATTTGGTAGACGGAAACTGAAAGAAGCCTGTTGTGTATATATATATATATATATATATATATATATATGTATGTGTGTGTGTTTGTGTGTCTGTGTTTGTCCCCCTAGCATTGCTTGACAACCAATGCTGGTGTGTTTACGTCCCCGTCACTTAGCGGTTCGGCAAAAGAGACTGATAGAATAAGTACTGGGCTTACAAAGAATAAGTCCCGGGGTTGATTTGCTCGACTAAATGCGGTGCTCCAGCATGGCCGCAGTCAAATGACTGAAACAAGTAAAAGAGTAAAAAGAGAGATATATAATGAATATTCTACTGGATGATAGCTCATGTTCCTCTAGTTTTCCACTAGTATTGCCTCCATTCAAATTATATATATATATATATATATATATATCCACTCACAAGGCTTTGGTCAGCCTGGGGCTATAGTAGAAGACACTTGTCCAAGGTGCCATGCAGTGGGACTGAACCCAGAATCATGTGGTTGGTAAGTGTTGTGTGGTCGCCCCCAAGCAAAAAAGTAGACTAGCCAAATATATAGATATAGAGGGAGAAGTCTAGATGTCGGGGAGTAGTAGACTAGAATGGAGTAGAGTCGAGTAGAAGGCATCCGAATGTGTGACATAACAGGAAGCACGCTTCTTACCACAGAGCCATGCCTGGGGCTATAATAGAAGACACTTGCCAAATGCAAAACTATTTGGTTAAACCATACAGCAATGCTTGCACCTATATTCATTATAATATTTAATGTGCATGTATTTTGGTATTTGTAAGAAAGAGCAATGAGAAGATATAATGATCTTGTCTTCTTCAAGGTCAAGAAGGACAGATATGAAATGAAAATATTTTCAGCCAAGGAATAAAAACTGGGTCAATGATTTGGTTTGATAATAATTTTATTCTTATTCTGTGATACTCTTTAGTGTTTAGAAGTAAATAGAATAAAGTCAGGGAATTTTACAATTAAACAATGGAACCTCTAAGTAGTCACTTGACCTGCTTGAAATAGCAACAAAATTTCCCTTAAATTACACCCAATCATATTGAAGAAAAGATATCTATCACTGCACCGGATATCGTATTATTAGATATCTTAGGAAATGACAAAAAAAAGATAGATGGAATGGGTATAGCTGGAACACTTTGGGTCATAGGTTAACTTCACTCTTGGAGCTGACTTGAGGCTAAACAACAACTTGCTAACAAAGATAATACATCATGGGAACATTAACATTAACTGTGTGATGTATGGAAGCATTCCGTCGGTTACGACGACGAGGGTTCCAATTGATCCGAATCAACGGAACAGCCTGCTCGTGAAATTAACGTGTAAGTGGCTGAGCACTCCACAGACACGTGTACCCTTAATGTAGTTCTCGGGGATATTCGGCGTGACACAGAGAGTGACAAGGCCGGCCCCTTGAAAAACAGGTACAACAGAAACAGGAAGTAAGAGTGAGAGAAAGTTGTGGTGAAAGAGTACAGCAGGGATCACCACCATCCCCTGCCGGAGCCTCGTGGAGCTTTAGGTGTTTTCGCTCAATAAACACTCACAACGCCCAGTCTGGGAATCGAAACCGCGATCCTACGACCGCGAGTCCGCTGCCCTAACCACTGGGCCATTGCGCCTCCACTGTGTGATGTATATGTGTGTATAAATACTTGTTTTCTTTTAGACAAAGGAGGAAGTAGAAAGATCTCACATAGGAAGGGGAGGTAAGCACTGCGGAGGAAGGTGTTTTTATATTTTTGCTTATGAAGGATATGGAAAACAGGAAGCAGTTGTAGTTCTAGTGAGTTTAGTCAGAGAGAGAAGTAACTGAAGATGGTTTATTCAAATGAATTTGATTTGTCAGTTGTAAAAGTGCTTATTTTGCAGATTATATTTGTGGGATGACGTCAGCAGCTGGACGTCAGCAGCCGGGTGCGTTGACCAGAAGCTGGGGCAAGCGGAAGGGGTCAGCCGTCAGGCGTGCGCAGGGAGCGGAAATTGCGCCCTTTTCAACGTGGGTCGTGCAGGGGACAAGACGTGTGAGGACGTCGCTAAGGGTTTGGGCTAGCAGCTGCTATCGTTAGTGTTCGGGTCGGGGCTGTGAGGAAGGACTGGTCATCACTGGAGGGTCTCCGTCACTAAGAAGAGAAGGTAGGTGCCTCTATATTCAAATCGCGCACTCACTACAATATTATATATGAATGACAAGAACAAGAATTACAGAAAGAGTACAATGTTGGACAACTTGCCTAGTAGCATTCAGTTATGTACTTTTTATCTTTCTAGGGGCAATGAATGAAGTTTTTGTCTTATTTTGGAATTGATTCATTCATCTTCAGCCTTCATTCTTAGCGACAGCAAATGTAATGCAATATCTAGTGACACTTTCATTTCATCCACCTTACGTTCTGGGTTCAAATTCTGCCAAGGCTACCTTAACTTTTCATCCTTCCATGGTCAATAAAATAAGTACCAGTTGAGCACTGGTAATCAACTTACCCCCTCCCCTGATATTGCTGGCCTGGTCCCAAAATTTGAAATCAATATCTAATCACATATCTATATATTCTGAGTTCAAATCCTGCTAAGGTTGTTAAATAAGTTAGTGGTTATGCACAAGGAATTGCCTTGAATAGTTAAGAGTTCCTCCAGGACACAGTTGACAGAATAATAAGGTACCAATATTTAAATTTTTTTGCTTTCTCTCAGAAATATGAAGAATACATTATAAAAGAGATAAACCAAGTCTGTTGACTGAGTGCATCTTGTAGAATCAGAACATTTTTGAATTTTTCTGTGAGTTTATTCAAATATATTCCTTATTGGTTTCCAATAAGTTAACCAATGGTTTCCTGCATTTCTGATGGTGAAAGTGACATGGGGATATTTGTGGAACTTAAGGGTAGAATAAATACCACAAGGTAATTTTGCATAACATACCACTATTTTATCACCGATGTATATATCATTTGCCAATGCACACACACACACACACACACACACACACACACACACACCACACACACACACACACACACAAGTAAATTATTGTATCTAAAATAAGCACAAATCTTGGAAGTTTGGGGAAGGGTGGTGAAGGGGGCTAGTTAATTATGTCAACCCCAGTGGTTGACTGGTACTTATTCAATCAACCTTGAAAAGATGAAAGGTAAAGTTTGATCTCACTGGAATTTGAACTCAGAAGGTAGAGTCAAAAGAAATGGTCCTGAGCAATTAGTCTGGCATACTTATGATTCTGTCAGCTCTCCACCATCACAAACATGCATATAATACATGCACATACACATGTACACTCATTTATAATCATGTATATATATATATATATATATATATACACACACACAACATACATACAACATATTTACATACATACATACATACATACATACATACATACATACATACATACATACATACATACATACATACATACATACATACATACATATAATGTTAATGTTTTATTTTTATATTCAGTTAAATAAAATCAATTCTATGTTAATCTGATGGTTACCCTATGCTGTTGAGGAGTACAAATTTATCATCCTTAAGCAAGAATATTATTGACAGTGACTCCAGAGTTTCAGCCAGTTAAGCCACCATTCGATAATGGCTTAACTGATTGAAGCACCAAAGCCAATGTCAATAATATTCTTTTTAAGAATTATATATACATGATGATTGCTTCATCTTGACAGATGATAGCCATCCCATCAACACACATACACCAAACCCCATCACACAGTATAATCATTCCATTGATGAGCCCTTAAATGACTTTTAAAGACCAGCTGCTGACTGACAGGGTTTAAAACACAAGTGACAAATATTATTCAAGTTTCTTCAATATCTTTGCCCTTTGGAATCTGATTCTGAAGGAATGCTTTTGTGAATTAGCATATGTCTTTTAAGTCCAGATATTGTCTATCAAGTTTTTTGACATCCCCGACTGGCTCCTGTGCCGGTGGCACATAAAAAGACCATCCGAACGTTGCTTCCATGCTGCTGGCACGTTAAAAGCTCCAACCGATCGTGACCGATGCCGGAGTGGTTGGCGTTAGGAAGGGCATCCAGCCGTAGAAACTCTGCCAGATCAGACTGGAGCCTGGAGCAGTCCCTGGCTTCCCAGACCCCGGTCGAACCGTCCAACCCGTGCTAGCACGGAAAACGGACGTTAAACGATAATGATGATGATGATGATGATGAACACAAGTCGTAAGAGGTGGTTGGTGTCTAAGATCATTAACTATCTGGGCATTACGATTTTCATGTGACTTCATATGGTTCACATATCTTGCTTTTGACAACAGAACACAGTCACATATAATACATACCCAATGTTCACTGTTGATTGCAGTTCTATTTGCTCCTTTGCGACCGGCCCTTTTAAGTTCAGAGTGCTGAATCGTCTTTTCCTCCCAGGCATTACAGCCAGTCCTAGCAGCACCTCTCCACAATCTAGAGCATCATTTTCCCCAATCACTTTTGTTCATATCTAGGTTTTCCTTCACAGTCTTTATACTTTTTCCTTGGTTTATGTTGTGGTCACTTACCAGAGTTGAGCTCACCATAAAATATATATATATATGTTGGTTTAACTGCATAAGTTTCATTTTTAAAATCTTATTCAAGACTGGTTGAATGGATGG